>NC_134573.1:161214352-161514352 GCF_050947875.1 Dermacentor variabilis
CATATTGAATACATTTAAGGTTTATACACCTCTTGTGCCCCAGTGTGCCGCATACTCGGTGGCCCATAAACTGGGCAGCCCAGATATAAGAACTGTACGAAAATCAACGGAACCATCGTATATCATGCACTATTCCATTACGACATGTGCATGCTCTAGGGATACCTATGAGCCGACATTACATTTAGATGTTTTAGGGCATGGTGCATTGTTCGATTACGCCGAGCAGAGGTGCACCCACAGGTACTACTTCACTACGTCATCATTCACTACGTCATCACTCAGTACTGCGTCAGCAATCAGCACTACGTCATCATTCAGAGCCACATAAGAAGTGTATTTGTCTGGAAATATATGTGCATAAAACCAACCACGGAGGGGCAGGAAAAGAAGGCCTCGCTTTAAAGAAACCGTTTAAAGAGTTTAAGAGAGCTGTTGAGAATTTGCCGCTCGGCTAACGCCCAACGCATCTTCGTTCTCGTTATGCGTTACCTAAAACAGACCTCGCGGTGACCTCCATTACCCACCTGACGTCTCTGTGGCATCACCTTTTAACGAAACGTCTCGAAAGACAGGACGGCGAGTAGTGCACACGCACGCCGAGGGCGCTGCTACTCGCCATTCCGTCCTTTGTGCTGTTTATGTTGCCTTGTATACGAACTAGCTTGAACTCAGAAATAAGTACAATAAATTTCTATGACACCCTGTGACCCAGCGCATTGCGCTAAGCATGCACTTTCGAGAATCAATGAGAGTTGAAACCCTGCGGCGTGTGAGAAGAGCAAAATCGCGGATACGAACGTTTTCTATAGATACCGCATTTCATGGAGCACTTAGTAAGGACATAACAGGTAATTCTACGCGGAAAAACACGCTTCGACTACTTTACCGCAGCGCTTTGGGGTATATATGGGCAACATACTGACGTCAGAAGTATAAACATAAGAAAACGTTCAAGGCGCTTCTTCACTATAGTAAGCGGTGACGGTTGGATGACAGATCTGACAGGCCTCGTTCCAAGGCTGCTCACCTGTGGGAACACGTGCGTACGGTTAAATATAAAACAAAAAAAAAAGGACAGCGACCGTCCTCGAGCGCAGGACACGAAGCAAAAGCTATAGACGTATACCTGTCTCGCTAGGTATAACGCCGGACGCCCTGCATCGCACCCAAAGAAAGAAAACTGAAAACAAGATTGAAACGGCCCGAAAGAGCTGCGCAAAATTAGACTCAAGCGACTTCCATCTGCGCCGAGTGGCCGAGGCGCGCAATTACGGAGGTGCGTGCTCGTTAGCAGAGCCTGCCGCACGAACCGTGCCTACGGTGAAGAACTGCCTTCCGCTCACCCGGCGCGCTCATTGCCCAATAAGACGAGTGCCATGCTTCACCTGAGCGCTCGCCGTGAATGCGACGCAACGGAACAGCGACAATCGACCGGTCTCCGCAGGGGCGGATGACCGAACCGTCCTCGGCACTGCAGCGAAGGCGAAGACGAAGATGGGGTGGCATTCGCATACAAGATGCCGCGCCGGCAACCTCCGAGAGGCGCGGCGGCGCCCGGTGGCGAAGAAGAGGCCGCGCAATTTACGACCTCCGTGTACACCTTCGCGCGTAAAGATTTCCCCTCGCGGGCCGCGGAGGCGTCTCGAGGTGCGCCATTAACGGCAACGAGTGGCCAAATAAACCGCGGCCCCGGCGTAAGCGAACGCGCGAAGAACCGGGCGCCGCGACCCCCGCCCGTACTTCTTTCCTTGTTTTTTTTATTCGCTCATTTCACGCGCGTATTCCCTGTCTGCCACCTCCCGGAAGGTCAAGCGGCGTTAGCAGGAGCAGCCTTATAGCGTGAGTAACGGATGATTGCGGGGCCTTGTTCTTGTACTGAAGAGAAACAGCCCGGGACTCGCCTTTATGCAAACACGCGGTTCTCCGCCCGACAGGCATTTATATATGACCGCCCGAACGTGCGTTACACGTCGTGCTGCGAGGGCTGAGCGCCGTAAGCACCGTGCGGTGATCGTGTGTCCACCGAAGATGATGCTACGTTGCCCTTTCTTCGGCGTGATTCCGGCTTACCATTAGGAAAAGAAGAAGAGGATAGGGAAATGAAAACAGCATACTTTATCAATCCCTTCGGCTTTGAAATGATTTTACTCAGAGCAATAGCCCTTGCGCGGCTGCTTCGCCCTTGTTCTTAAGGAAAAATGAATTGAAATCAAATTTACTGACAGCATAAGAATCTCATAAGGGGCAATGCCATGTTTCCGAGACCTTCTTTGCGACGCACACGACGTTGTCCTCGACTGATATTCCCTGTCGTAGCCTCCGAAATACGCGCACGAACGCCACCGCTCTAGGTCTGAGTATCGCGCAAGATCCCGCACCAAGATCCGTTTGTGTGGTGTCGGCACCTCTTGGCGTCTCCGGTCCAAAGTGATGAGCGAGCCATTCAACCGCGACGTGATTTGCAGAGACGCGTTTCAAGCGATCTAGTAAACGACACCATCGCGGTTACAAGGGAAACATATCTTACAAAGATGATTGTGACGTCATTGTAGGTAGTTGTCTATACACTCGAGAAACACCAGTCGTGAGCCCCGATATTCCTGGGCGTTGCGCGTGTTCATCGCGAGTGTGGAGATGCACGTAGGCACATTGGTGGCACAAGGTACAAAGAGATTCATCACATGGTCAGCCTAAGTTCATCAAAAGGACAGCACAAGTATCCTTCAGAACCCCATCGTAGAATTCTTTTTATGGGACCTAAAGTCATTGAATCATTCACTCAATACTGTGACTCAACAGTGTGACAGTGCTATGGGTTCAAACCGGACTGGTGCTGTGTTTTCTCTATGAACTGTCGCAGTCATTTTATCAAAGACACCTCAAAGGCAAGACACAGAAAGCACCTGCCAACTGGTAAGTAAAAACGTGAGAAAATGCTAATGGTAATGCCTGGGCGAGTTGGTGCGAGTTTGTTTGGCATACTTTCCAATAGATAGCGCAATGATCTACACAACGCAAACGGAAGAGGCCCATCCACACACAGAGCGCTAACTTGCAATTGAAAGGTTTTATTTTCAGACCTGTTGGACAAATACTGGAAAAACAAGTACTGGAATGACGAAAGGCAGTTAGCCGGTAAGTTATAGATTTTCCAGTCCTTCCGCTAGTTATTTCACCGGCTGGAAATGAATACTTCAGTTGCTAGTTAGCGCACTGCGTGCGTATGTGCCTCTTCATCATGTGTTGTGTGGATGGTAGAGCTGTCTGTCTACCGGAGATAAAATGAAGCGCGATAGCGGCAGAATTGAAACGTCTATTCAAGCCATTCTCTGCCCACTGGATGAATAATAACAGCGACGGCCACGGAGCACTACAGCCTTACCTCCGCGATTTCCTCAGTAAGCACGCAGGAAGCGTCGCAAGCGACCGACTATACACAACTTCATTCTCACGCACCGCTCCCTGCACAACTCATCATCGCGGACCCGTTTATGCCGACGTGCACGGAATGTGGCGCCTGCCACAGACCCTCCTCACACACAAAGAGCCGACTCCCATCTCGCGGGCACGAGCCATTAGCAACAGGCCCACTGTGATTGCTTTAGGAGGAGCTCCCTGCTTCTTATTACGAGTGTACGACTTGCCCGCGAAGTCACAACGGAACAGAGACCCGCCTAAAAGCCGGGCCGCGCCGTAGCAAAGTGCGAGCACGCGAAAAGTACCTTTTCAGCGCACTTCATCAAGCTGCAGAACAATCACGGCTCGCCGCGGTAGTTTTAAACACGCCGGTGGGAGGCACGCAAACGCACGCGCCATTCAGTGGCAAGCGCGCGCACTAAGCGCGAACAAAAGCGATGATAACCCGCGTGCCCTGTCTCTCTAGTACCGTGCAACGTTGTAGAAGCTAGGGCATAAACTTGAGCTGAAATGTACGAGGCGATTCACGCGTAAGGAATACTCGGGATTAGCTGGCAAACGGTACATTAGTCTATCACGATGGACAAGGCTGCTGCCCATCGCAGACCACTCCCGCGCGTGCGACAAAAGTCGTGGCATCAACTGTTTAGGACAGGCTGGAAGTAGCGGACACCAGTTGTTGGAAGCTAACGTACACGGTAAGCGAATATTCGTGCATTTCGCGCTAGGTGTATAATCATTTTATTTATTTATTTATTTATTTATTTATTTATTTATTTATTTATTTATTTATTTATTTACTTACTTACTTATTTATTTATTATCTCTTTTATTTCCTTTTATATAAGATGGCTGCACTTTCCGCGAGTTTCTCCACATGCCGCGGAAGGCAAGTAGCCAGCCCACCCTACAGGAGAGAAACACCTTACTTATTGAAATGCAAGGATTTTTTGCCGGTGTGCGTACGACCACCGATACATAATAGAGGAGTCACACAGCGAACTTTTCATTGCGATGGAGCCCCACCCGAATCAAATTTCTCTGTCGCGATTGGCTTCACCGCTCAATCTGTCCGAAGGGAGCCAATCGCGGTCGAAATTTTCGATCCAGATCGGGCTCGATCGCGATAGAAGAAGGCCGAGCGACACCGGTACTACTCTGCGCGGGTTGGGGAACAATATACTTCAGAAAAGGATGAAAAAGAACCACAAATATCCTGGTAAAGCTGATAATGATGCTTCCAGGTAGGTGAAACGGCAAATGTTAAGGGATTTCTCAATCAAGTAAAGCGAAGTTAGGCGATAGTTTCCAAAAAAAAAGGTTACAGTTAGAAAAGCATTACAACAATTCCAAAGCCTGTCACTGTTTCGAACGGCAAGGCGCGAGGACCAACACATCTTTACCCCAGTGGAGATTGAGAAATGATATCTGTACGGAGTTCACTACAGGGATCCTTCTTCGCGATACCAGGGGCAGACACGTGATATACTATGTCCCACGTTATCTCGGAAGGCTTCTATAGTGCCAACATCTCCTTAAACACGTTTCATTAATAAATGACCATACCGAAATGACACGGCCACGAAGTAACATTGCCGATAATGGCAAGAATGCAACGGACAAGAAACTCCAATGGGAAGAGGAAGCTATATAGTGAGGTTTAATATAGGTGGAAATAAGAGATTCTGAAGCGATGCCTTTTCCGGTGTTATTTCTTTTCGCTGTTTTCGAGCTTCGCCAATGGTCAGAGAGACGTATATACTGCCTGCGTTATCAATGGAATCAGCCAGCCGTGAACGGTGGACGATAAGAGTGGCATAGAATCGAGCGGAAGACATCACTACCATATCGCGGCCCTGAGTAAACTGGCAACGCGAATCAGGACACGCCGATACCACGCAGTATCTTGGAACACGGGTGGCCAAAGGGTAGTTCACGGAAGCATTGATTGGTCAGCGATCTAGATAGGCAAGATATGTTTAGAGTATGGGGGGGAGCCGGAAAGTGATGGAGTCGGGATGGCTACAGCTATAGGTAAGCGTGCAATATATAGATAAAAGCTTTAATGAAGCAAAATTATATAATAGATAAATATGAAAATGCCAGACTACAGGATGTCTGTGGTAAAACGTGTTTAGGTCAAGCATGCTAAGTGAGTATTTTGCTGCCGTCTCGTTTTCAAAGCGGGATGCCATTAGAGATCGTCATCAGCCGCAACACCTGATGTTTCTCACTGCTGCACGGTACTAGAAGGACACGCCGCGTATGCATCGTCCTCCAAGTACATTTTTTGTTTCTCTTGCACTTATAAAGTAAGAGGGCTCGAGAGGAGGCGCCCCCTACAGGCGTAGCCGTCAATATCTACCTCGGTGGGCGGGGCGACGTTTGCTCACGCGCGCGCGCACGGCCAAACAACGCCGCCCGCCCCTCGAGAACGTGCAGGTCGAGCGGCGCAATTAGCGGCGAGCGCCGTAAACGAAGCTCTTATCCATTAGCGCGCGCTCCCGACGACGCCACGCGGGACGTGCTCCGAGAAAAGGGGGCCACCACGTGGCGAGAAGCGTTTAAAAGGGCCGGCGGGATGCTTTGTACGCAAAACCAGTTTCGCGGTGGCTTCCGCCTTCGCGCCTCAACTGCGGTCTAGCCCGGGCGAAAGTATTGAGATCGGGAACGAGATGAACCACGGGAAGGGGAGGGGGGCACCGCGCGATATGTCATCGACGCCCCTGTGGTCGAGAGGCGCGCGCGTGGGCACAGATGCTGGCCAGCGGGTTCGCCAACCATTGTTGCGTTTGTGTTTCAACTGCGCCGAGGCATACAGCGAAGCACAACGCAACGCGTGCTTGGAAATCAGTACGACCACAGCCTTTATTCGTGAGAACCCGAATCGCCGCCGGTCCAGAGGGAAACAATGCTACGTGAGGTAATCAGAAATGTACCGGACAATCAGTGACCTCTCCTATCACCCTCACGCACGTCCGGCGGAGTGCAATCATCTCTGCTACGTGACAGGCAGCCAAGGGTGGTGAAGGCGAACGCGACAGAATATAGCGGGACAATGTGCCGAGTCAATTCAAACACGTCTCAATTCAATTCAAACGCGTTGTCGTCCACGAGTTGGGAGTATACGTTCGCACTGCTTCTCCGAGGAAAAGCCAACGCGAGCCTGGCGCGCGTGTTCTTTGAGTCAGTGACAAAAAAAAAAATCTGATTGCCTGCTGAAAGTGATTCAGGCAAGCCCACTGCAACCTAAACTGGTCCATTTGCTTTCAGAACGCAATCAGCAGCTAATTCTCACGCCAAAAGTTAGCCAGCTCTTTCTCTTTTTCTCTCTTCGTTTTACGCTTGGGAAGAAGAAAGCACTTCAGCGCAGGACCACTTTATTGGCACTAGGATTACCCACTTGGAGCCCGTGCGTTCGAACGGGAGCATGGGCGTGGCGAGGAGGTAATCGAACCGAGATGGGCGCGCATAAACCCGTATTACACATTGGGGTGCGGCAAGTATAGCATTCCTTTATTACATCTTCCGTCCGTCATACCTTAGCCACAAACAACTAAACGAAACGATTTTACCATACGTTTTTCTCTGTTTGTTGCTGTTTTCTTTCAGCGCATTTTCTCTGTGCGTATTCATTGCACAGAGAATATGAGAATATGATACTGTTTGTTAAACCAGAAATAACCTGTCTCCGTGTTTAAGGGACCCTCTAACCACTGTGAGCTAAAAGGCGAGCGAGCAATTCCCCTACAGGTCTCACATTCACGGCGCCACAGGAGGCAACACAGAGAGTGGGGGGCTAAATGAGCATCCTCAAGCGACAGTATAGAAAAACCGTGAAAAATGTGCGCTGCTCGGTGGACCAGAAAAAGAGCACAGCATAGTGCGTCGCGTTATGGCTAAGTACAGTGCCGTATTCCACCGCAGCATAGCAGCATCGTACAGCACAGGATACTGCACCATAGTATGGATCGGTAAGCGCAGTGATAGCAACAAAAACAAAAACGCATTTCACATTAGCCCTTGGGAAGTGTGGGACACGACCACCGTGACTGCTTACATCAAAACACGCCTGCTTGGCCCATCGCGCCAATTTTTTTTTTTTTTCCCAGAGCAAATATAGAAAAACAGAACAAGTGTCCCCCTATCTCTATCTCTCCCCTCCCACCTCCGACAAGCAGTCGTGGCCTTTTCTATAGTTAGACACTACAGCCAGCTTGGCTGTAGCCCTGCTCTCGGTGATAGATGTTCGCCGAGACGATGTCGATTGCTGGGCTTTTGGGCTTGTTCACAAGCGTTACGCGCGACCATACCTCTTGTTGTGAGCGTGTTCATTACCCTGTGGTATACCTTCGTTCGAAGCGAGGCTTGTATCGCACTGGGAGATCGGAATGAGGTGGCGCAAAATGTTGACGCCCCTCCGATTTTTATTAGCCTGCTCATTCCAAAGCACAACCTTGAGCTGCTCTTGAGGCTAGCTGTTGCAGGGTGACATGCTGGGCGCGTACACAAATGCGCGTTCCGCGTAATTGTGCAGCCCTTCAGGATTCTCATCTAACCATGCACCATAATGAGAACGCGCTCGATAGCTACTGAAAAAGCTATTACTACCAAGGCTATGACTATTGCTGTCAAGTGCTATAACTCTCGCCCAGTAATGTCTAATGTCAGTCCCGAAATAATAAATACTATTTTTGCTTTATACACCGATGTGTGCAATACGATGTTTCCTTTCTTGCGGAGTGAACAGATGTAGAATAATCATTCAAATAAATATAATAACAAGAATAGCAAGACGATATTTTATTTCCTAAACTTCTTTCGCCTATATTGTGCCGATCCCCCGCGGTGGGTATGTGTCAATTGTGCCGAGGAACAACAAGGATTGAGCAGTAGTGAACTAGGAAGGCCACTGTGGCTCGTATCAAGCGGGTATATGAACTTAGAAGGATGATGATTTGGGCTTAGAAGGCGATACTTTGAAGTTGAAATAGAATTGTTCGAAAATAAACACGTATCTCTCGAACTCGAATTCTCCTAAGATATTTCTGATTACAGGCAAGCCTACAACAAGATGTAGCCCTTGTTTCCTGTTAAAATCGAGGAGATTTTCGAATTTTCTACCCTGACACGCTGTATAGTACACTGCACCTGTTCGATACAGAGCTACTAAACTTAAGACGTAAATTGTCAGAAAACAACTGCACCATAGAGAATGGGTAAACGTAGAACGCTAAAGAAGCTATAGAAACAATAAGAACGTCAGATGCTGCGCGGCAACACGTCCGGATGCTGATGCTCTGGTTTTGCGCAGACGCTGCAATAGTTTTCTTCCTTTTAGTATCTTTTTAATATTCTTTTAAAATGCTGCTCAGTTAAAGCCTGTCCTTTTTTTTCGCGCTACAACTCTCTCTCTCTCTCTCTCTCTCTCTCTCTCTCTCTCTCTATGTATGTATATATATATATATATATATATATATATATATATATATATATATATATATATAATGTGTGTGTGTGTGTGTGTGTGTGTGTGTTGTTCTTTAGCTGCACCAAATATCTGAAATTTGAAGAATATGAACTATGGTAATGTTATCTGTACCATTCGAGTGTACAGACTGGCGGCCTCTATAGACACAGAGCAATTGCCACACTTACGTGCGTAATTAGCGAAGTTAAGGTAATTAACTTTCTTATCATCAACAATAAGTGATTACAGCACATCAGTACTTTGGGGCCCGGGCTCGACAGTACTTGTCCCAACGATCAAATTTTGAATAGCGGATTTCATGTGGCAGCTACGCGAACAATTATTTCCCCTTGGTAGGTTCCTTGAAACCGAAACTGGCTGGAAAAAGTGCGCCTGCGTCGTCGATGTCACCCCCCCCCCCCTCCTCCTCGCCTTTCGTCACGTCTCCGAGGTCACCGCCGGTCCGACCCGCGAGCAGCTTGCTGTTCTTGCTGTCTGAGGCGCTGGCCTAGCGCTTCAAATTTACTTCGTCATTCCGTTGGACGCCACGTCTCCATTTCCACCGTCGAAATGCCGTTTCAGGGGGCCTAACGGAATGACGAAGTAAATTTGGCGGCCCGCATGGCTAACACCTTAAGCATTCCGTCGCGAAAAGGTAGCCATCAACACCGGATAAAAGTTGTCTCCCTCGGAGGGACTGACCGAGCCCAATGCTTCTTAAGGAAAAGTATCAAAGAAACAAAACCGTGATCAATACCACTCGCATCCTGCCGCTTTACATCTATCCATAAATAACAACCTAGCTTCGACGATAACGAGAACCGACGTACTCAGTGAGGTACGGTCGATGGTTATTCGGTCCATCAGCATCCGGTCCTCCGGGTCCAGTACGGTTAAGCGGCATCGCAGCGTGTAGTGTAATGGTCACCAATCGCGAACAACCGAGAAGCGGACACGCTGTAAACCTCACATTGCAGTAATCTCAAACAGACCCGCCCGATGTCACAAGAACGCGCGAGCACGTGAGTGCGTAGATATGTAAGCTTTGCCACCGTTCTGCGCCGATAGCCAGCGGCCACCATGCATCGCCGTCGACCGTTCAGTCTTGAGCAAAATTACACCCTTTTGCCACACAACGATAATCGTCATATGCCTTGTCCGCATTTCCTTTCCTTAACGTGGCGAGCCCGGTTCTTCCCAGTAACGAACGGCATGCGCGTTATCAGCATGACATAGCATGCATTCCCGACAAGAAAGTAGCGGGCGCGGCGTTTTCAAGAAAGTAAACGCAAGCAAGGCAGATGACGATTATCGTTGTGTTGCAGATATACACCCCACAGGGTGTACTTTGGCCTAAGAGTGTCCATCGTATGAGGAGTATAGTAAGGGAGCAAGGCGCCGCTCTTCGACACGTCGATAGCTACGGCCTCTAGCGGCCGCTCGCCCCAGTAATGAGAAGCAATTTGTTTCTCGCCGGCAGGGCGACGGAAGTCCTGTAGTGCAGCGCGAATCGATGCAGCGACCGGGCGTAAATGCTCTGGCGTAAATGCTGAGCTTTTGGTAACCTGAGATTTACGTAATGGCTGCGTTGCGTTTATTTTGTCTAGTGCTAGGTGTTCCGCCCGACTCGTGTGTGGGTGGGTGGACGACGGAGGAAAAAGCAGGTATCGAATTTACCAGGAAGAAACGTAAGAGCGTAAGCCGGCAGGGAAAAAGGGATATATTTTATTGGAAACTGAAGAGGTAAGTCAATCCTACTGCTCTAAGATTGCTTTCGCATAAGGATTTTTTTATTGTTCCTTTTAATGAAAGGAACGATGAAATAAAGTAAATTGTCTGCTGACTTCGGCAATTTATTCACCTCCGAACTTATTTACTGCGGCAGCGGCCGGTTCTGACAGCGGAGCCGGCCATTTTGCTTGCTTGCCGCTTGTTCGTCAAATATAGGTGGTATCCTCCAAACAGTAACATTTAATGCGATAGCAATTATACGGACACACCAGGCGCATTTCTGCCGTCGCCATGATGTTCCGTACAAAGTCCAAGGGGGGTAACATCGTCGCAGCGCGCCGTGTGCTGTATGCGCGAGTGAGCGCTTGCGAGGGTGGGGTAATCTCGCACGCGCAAGGGAGCAAAGTCAGGAGGAAACGCGCCGTATTCCGTCGCGCACAAGGCACCGGGGGGGAAGGGGGGCGTTCTACTCCGGCTTCTGCGCTAACGGCTCATAGCTTCGTGTGCGCTGTGTTTTCGTCCCTTAGTTCGCGTTGAAATGAGAGGCAGCACGAAGGTCAATGCGCTGGCTGCTGCTGCCGTGCTTTCTCACTCCAGCGCTTTGACAGCGAGCGTGCGCCGTCATCGAGTGAGATGAATTCACATTTTCTTGTGCGCGCGTGACATGTTTGTTTATTTAGCTAGTAAGCGAATGTTTACAAGTTTATAGGGTCGATAAAGCTGCTATCCTTCCTTCCTATAGCTCTCTTCTAATTTGCTATCGCAATCGATTCTTCGCCTTTCGGGCGAAACTGCGACTTTTCTCTTCTCTTCTTTTTTTTTTTTTTTTTTTGGAAGACGTGCACAACGTTGTCTCTGTCCGACACAACTAGTAATGCTTGCTCTGACCTCCGTAATATATTCGAAGACATGACTGAGATCAGAGATTCAGTAGCGTCTTAGTTCTGTGGTGTCTATAGAGCTGGTGTCCGCATCGCACTGCACAAGCGATAGAAAGCGATCTTGGAAGCCATACTTTTGCCGTACTGCAGGCGGCCGAAAGACCATTGATGTGATGGTCGCCATTTCCTGGACACCGCTGATTAAAGCGACAGCTATTTGGAGTCTATCGCGTTATCTTTCGAAGTTTTTTGCCGTTCGTTTTGCGTTCGTGTTCTAACCGCATACGCATAAGCTTCTCATTAGATTGCTCGATTTCTCGCCGAATAGCTAACACAAAATCGCGCATATAATATAAGATAACATAACTTACCATAACCGAACATTTGGACAACAATTACAGATTTTCCGGTGACCAGCTCTGTTGCATATTGTTGTACGCCTTCAAGCGCTTAATTTCCTAATACATGCAACTGTTTGTTTCGTGTTATTCGTGCGGAATTGATACAAGATCCACGTCATTTCTGCAGCAACAGAGAGCTCTAGATTAGGCGGACGCAAGCATTGGGGCCCGCGGTACTGCGCATGCGCAGTGCCGTGGCTCCAGGCGCTAGCGGGCCCCAACACTTACGTCCACCTAACCTAAATCTCTCCAATAATGTAATTGAGAAACTCGCATATTTCTTTTTTTTTTCGGTTTTCGAAAAATGCGCATATTGCTTTCTTTTTTTTTTTTTTGGCTTTTGGAAAATGCGAACATTGTCGCCAACCACGACATTGCGACGTTTGCCGCTTGGCTTTGCGGCTACTTGCCCTGGGCCCGTAACCCGAGCTAAAAATACCTGCCCACGCCAGAAGAAATCAGCCGGTCTAGAAGAGAGGCGCCAGTATGATTAATGGCGGCTGCTGTCACTGCCATGCCCGCGGCTAGCCGCGCGACAGGCACGCCTCTCAGGGTGGGACGCGCGTGATCCTAACCGAGGCGAGCGCGAAGAAACGTTCCTCGAAGAAAAAGTAGTCTGAACGGAACGCACAAGAAAGCACGTGAAAGGAAAGCGATCAGGAGGTGAAGCAGCGGGTGCTGTCGGGATTGACAGGCCAGAACACACACACACACACACGCAATCAGTGTAACGGGGACAGCAAGTGCTGTGCTCGAGAGGCGCAACGCCACGTCGCGCTGCTGAAAGAAATACAAAGTAGAATAATGAAAATCCCCAGGTCGTAGTGCCGAGTCAGTGATTTATCGGTTTGAACTCGAGCAGGGTGGCGAAACCGCGGCGGAATCGCATCACCAGGTTGCTAGGATTCCTTTGAGGATAAAAACGGGCACAACGGCTGCTGCGACCGGCGATTGATGCAAAAGGGCAAGCGAATTCTGGAAACCGTACGTTAACCTTTCAGTTAGTTGAGGGGGTTCGACAAGTTAGAATTTCGAATCACGTCGAATACGAATATTTGAGAAAAAAACGACCTTGGAATATGGAATCGAATACCCAATATTTCTTTTTTTATTTATAAACAAAATGAAATTTAATGTTCACAGTGAGTTCCTTTGGTTAAAGAAACAGGCTTGTTTATAGTATTTAGTTCATGCATGTAATTCAGTACAGGACAGCACGTACCGGATGTGCTTCCAGTAGCCTGACTCATCATGGTAATGACAGCAATGAAACAAACAGCACGTCACTAAGCGTACCTAGAGTGTTCTGTTGCAGATACGTGTGACACTATCAGGTCACTCGATTTCTTTTTTTTCAAATGTTGTAACCGCGGTGATGTGTACTAGACAAATGATAAACGGTTTGCCTAATACGAGACAACAAATTTGCAGGCCGCTTATAAGCGAGGCAGCTTTATTGAACTACAAGAAATTGTGCAGCAAAAGAAACGTGCCCCCTTTCGTTTGCTCCGGAGCTGGCGCATCTGCGCAGCAACCACGACTCTCTCCTGCAGCAGAATCGTTCTGAACAGTCCCTGCTTGCGTAGATATTTCACCCACTCAGACTCAATAATTGTTGACATCCATTATATTCGAAGAGAAATTGAATTGAATTTTGGGGTTTTACGCGCCAAAACCACGATTCGATTACGAGAGACGCCGTATTTGGGAACTCCGGGTGAATTTTCACCACCATAGGGGATCTTTAACGTGCTCCCAATGCATGGGCCACAGGCGTTCTTGCATTTCGACCCCATCGAAATGCGATAGCCGCGGCCGGGATTCGATCCTGCGAATCCGCGGCCTTGTGCTTAGCACCGAAACACCATAGTCGCTAAGCCACCGCAGCGGGCCCTATTTGAACTGAAAACCGGAAACGAGTATTTTAACAATTTCTAATAACGAATTCACGAGTAACGAATACTGTTTGACTCGTATTCGCCTCGAGAATTCACTATTTCAAGTTGTTCAAACATTCGTTCTCGCTTGCGAATATGCCGTAGTTTGTATTCGAAATTTCGAATATTCACACACCTCTGCACGTTTTGCCCGACAGTTTACAACTACATATCTGGGTGCCTTGTTACGCACCGTGAAACGTTGCATCTTCGTATAAAACTGTTCAGTCCCGCCTGCATATCTAGGAAGCTAAGTAATTTAGTTGTTTCACCATGTTTGATGAATTACTGTCTCCAATCGCACATGCGCATGGAAAGCAAAACCTATGTAGAACGCTGCTTGACTACCCTTAAAACTTGCTACCCAAGCACTCGAAACGTGTATGCATAACGTGACGCCCACATAAAAACTAATGTGTGCAGCGTGTGCTTGTGCCTGTCTTTTGTAACTGAAACAGTTGCGCGTGTTCTTATACTTAAGCGTTCGAGCCGTTTCTTACGAATGCCTGCTAATCGTAACATGCACCGAGGTGAATGACCATTTGCCGTCATATTGTGCTGAACGTTCAAGACCGCTAATTAACGGGCCTGAGCCGATATATTACAGAACATTAATAAACAGACACGGCACATCTCGAAGCTAAAGAATCGAATTCGTGGCGTGGGCGAGGGAAAATATAAAACAAGAAAAAAAAGAAAGATTGACAAAGAAATAAGATTCGAGCGCTTGCTCAATACCGTGCGAACGCGCCCACGCGGAATGTAAATGAATGGGCACTCGCAGACGTCAAACGAGTTACAAAAAAAGGAGTAGCAAACAGCCGCTGAACATACATACAAAGTAGGCTACATCACAAAAGAACGAGTATACACTTCGCTAACTCCCAAGCTCAAGGAGGACATGCTCAAATGTCATGAACATGCACGACGAGTTAGCGGAGTGCAGCAGCAAAACGAGCGAAGAAGACTTCATCCAAACCACTCGTTCGAACATTGCCCCCTCTCGGAGCACAGTTTTGTCCATCTGAACAGCTCAGTGAACATGCGTGGAAACGTGACTTCGGCGTGGCGCATCAGAGATGAAAGAGGCGCCCTCTAGTGAAAGCTCGAAATCGCGTTTGTATGCAGCAAGATGCGAACGCGGCAAAGCCTGGCTGCAGTCGACGACTCTTATCGCTCGTTACCGAAATATGAAGAGTCGATATGCGTGCGCCTCTTGAATGGCCGTGTTTGTTAAGCGTTCTTGTCTCTCAGGGCGACGTTGTGCAGCCCCGATTGATAATCATCAGACAAGTCTCGAATCATCCCATCTATCCATGATTTATGTCATCTGGCTAACGTCCTGTCGATTCAAGCTACGCGCATAAAAAAAGTAGGTGGCTTTGAAATTTACTGCTATCATCACTATCCATGACATTAAATGACATTGTCAGAGACATATCTGTTAACATAAAACTGCATGCAGATGACCGTGTTATTCATTATGAGGTAAAAAGCTCTAATAATCAAATAACGTTAAACGCCGCGTTTCAAAAAGTAATCGCTTTGGTGTGACACTTGGCAGATGCCTATGAGGAAAGCGTATTTATGCGCATTTCACATAAAAAGGAGCCCCTCATGTTCCAGTATCATTCAAACCACACATTTATCAGTGAGTTGCAGCATGCACTACAAGTATCTGGGTTCAGGATTACTAATAATCTCTCCTGGAATAAACAGATCGATTATGTTGTAGCCTGTGCTAACACTAGACTTTCTTTCTAACGAACCCTCTCAAACGCCTCCTCCTAGTATTCGCTTGCTGGCTTACAAATCCAAAGTATTACCAATACTTGATTACGCAGTCATTATTTGAGATCCATTCACGTTGACTAATATAAACAAGATTGAAAACATACAAGAAAGAGGCTGGCCGTTCTGTCTATAACTGTTACGGTCGAACATCTGTAAGTGCACTGCTAGCGAGAGCAAATCTACCGCCCATAAGTGAAATAATTCGAGTTTCTCGTCTCAAAATTCTATATCAATTGATTAACCGACACTACAGTATACACCTCAACAAACTATTGTCTTTCTCTTCAGGTTAGGCCACAAAGCAACTTCACAACCTCACTATTGCACCCTTTCAATCCCTCAATAATCGTCCAAAAAATTCGTTGTTGTTTTTTTTTCCGAGGACTATCAGAGGCTGGAACCAGTGTGCCAGATCGGAATGAAAAACGAAAAAAAAAAACACGTTATTTTTGGCCGGAACGAAAACGTAACTGAAACGTTATTATTTCGTTTCGGAGTGAAACCAAAATATTTCTATCGGTTTTCAGTTCAAGGAGAAAAGAAAGCCGCCAATACGAAACAACCAATGTCAGGCAACGTCAGCATTAGCGTGTATCTCGGGCAGTGATAACGCGAGCGATAGCCGGTCGAGCACTCCACTAATCTAAGCGTGCCGCACGGTGCACTAGCAGATCGGCGTCGTAGCAAAACCCAGGGCTTGCGCGCTGAAAGGCTTATTTGTTCGTTTTCTGCTGATACAGCGCTTTGTCACCGAAGCTTTATTGTTTGTTTATGATCGTTTAAGTTCGTTTTATCGGAACAGCGGTCTCACATTTCGGCGAGTACAGTCGATGACGTGCTGCTTCTGAGATCATGCTCAGTGCCATGACTCAAAGCACTGAGCACGATCTCAGAATTCATAATTCACTTCTTGATAACAATAAATACAGTGTCCTTATCGCTGCTTTGCTTCGTAAATTTTTGCATGCAAACAAAAACCATTATGAACCGTTACGGATCATTTTTTTTTTTTCGTTCCAGAGCAGAACCGAAACGGAAAGTTTCTCAGTGGGACGAAACTAACACCAGAACGAAAAACAGTCTGACTGATGATGTTGCTCTGCAATCATCTCTTAAAATGTTTCCCACTTGTCCTTAACAGCTCACTGGGCTTCAGGTTTTGCCGTTAATTGTTCCCTATTAACATTGACATTGCTCTCAGTTTGACTATATCGTACAGTTATCCCTTTGAAAATCTTTGTATTGTACCTCTGACGATCCACTGAATTATTTTCCGGTTTTCTTGCATTTTATTTTTCAAGCGTTCGATATTGTACTTGCGTTAGATATCGTATAACTTGTAACACTTAGACTTGTGCAATTCAGTGTTCCCACAAGTATTTTCCTTCCATATTTGATTATGTTTTTGCTAAATATTGTGTACCTGTTAAAACTTCTTTCATTTGTACTACATCCGATTGCAACTCCCACCCTGCTAAAATCCTTCGATGGTATCGCAGTATCTATAAGTGCAAAAATAAAAAAGAAACCTCCGTACACATACATGTACGCACACAAACACACACTCTCTTTCTCTCTCTTTCATAGACGACGAAATGTGTGCGCGCGCGTGTGTGTGTGTGTGTGTGTGTGTGTGTGTGTGTGTGTGTGTGTGTGTGTGCGCGTGCGTGCGTGCGTGCGTGCGTGCGTGCGTGCGTGTATGTGTGTGTGTGTGTGTGTGTGTGTGTGTGTGTGTGTGTGTGTGTGTGTGTGTGTGTGTGTGTGTGTGTGTGTGTGTGTGTGTGTGTGTGTGTGTGTGTGTGTGTGTGCGTGCGTGCGTGTGCGCGTGCGTGTGTGTGTGTGCGTGTGTGTGTGCGTGTGTGTGTGTGTGTGTGTTTGTGTGAATCTTGTCTTGCCTTGCCTTGAATCTGGTTTTCTTCTCTAGTAAGTCCTTACAGTTTCCCATGCCCAACATATCAATCAGTCGCAGCGAACTTCCCCTGTCGGGCTTTAGTTATATAAGTTATACATATACTGCGAAAAGTGCATACAGATCAGTCTAGAAAAATATCGACACATACCCTTTGAGCATTTCAATACATCGCTTTGAAGGGTTCTCACTCCTCTTTCCTTTTCATATTTATCTCGTTTTACGCGTGGGAGGATGAAGAAATAGAGAGATTGGTGAAGCGGGAGGAATTTCAATACCGCAATCCCGAGCATTTGTCATGTTGGGTAGTTCATATTCTCTCATTCTTTGTTTCTTTCTTTTCTTTTCTTTCTTGAATGACTGAAGCAGCCAGTGCAGGAAATAAAAGGTCAGAGGGCATTCGAAGGAAAACCTCCGTACTGAAAGTAAGCCACAAAAACGAAAGGTTTCTCGGTGAAATTGCTTTGGTAAGAGAATCACTTTTCTTTTCTTTTTTTGTACCTGTTCTCTTTTTTAACGCTCTTAGAGCACATAATCCTGCCTCCATGGCGTCGACAATGTTTCTGATGCCCGGCTACAGCAACAAAACAGGAAACAGTGGAGGTAAGGAGTCTTTGCGCGTAGTTTCATTGTACTGTCGCTTGAAAGCTAAATTCTAGAAGGAGCACGTGAATGAGAAAAGCTTGCGGGAGAGAGAAAACAAGCACAGAATAAAAATAAATGTTAAGAACCGAACACAAGCGACTTCTATCGTGCGCGCGCCGTGTCACAGTTGAAAATATATTTATCAATAACATTCCAGTGTTTCCAGTTCGCAAGTACCTTTCTGGCGGACACTCGCAATTCTATGCGCATGAAAGAGCTGCACAAAGGGGATGTATATTCATCGCCATAGCCCCTTGTCACCGTCGATAGCCCAATGAAGTCCACAAAAGCACAGGCTTCTCCCAATTGTCGATGACAAACATTCCAGCGAACCTTTCAAGCACACTCGGTGCACCTGCGAACCTCGTAATCTTATCTGTTTATCGCTCCCTACAGCACTCTTGCCTGTCTATCCCTTTGCTTACCATCCATCCCGTCATTCTGATTAAACCACTGAGTGTCTGTTCTACTCATGGCTTCACACGAACATTTGCGTGCCATATTACCCTTCTTAATCCTACCCCTCCCCCCCCCCCTCCTCCACGTAAGCATTTTTTTCTCTCCCTCTTCAGCCAAACGCAGAGTAGCGAACTATACAGGACATTTCCTCGGGCTGACATGTCATATCCTTCGTGAATTTTCTCCCTCCTACTGCACATCGCATGCATTACCAATGGAAGCTCTCATCTTGATCTCAGCTAGTACAGTATGCACTCTCGTTCACTGTCTAATATCAACGTTTTTCTTTTTTTTGTGTCTGTCAGCAATTGTACGGGGCAGCAACGCCAGGTGTTGGCCCCCGGCTCTTTGCCGCCCGGACCGCAGAGTAATTACGCCTCGGTGAACAGCTGGAGATTTCTAGACACGGCAGGGCAAGATGGGGCCTTCCCGAAACGCGTAAACAAGAGCACCGACTCGGAAGGCTTGCTGGGAATTACGTGCGGGGGCGTGGCGATGTTCTCTTTTCCAGGGCGAGCAAAGAGGCGCTCAACAGCCACTACGGGGAATGAAGCCATCAGGCCCTACATTCAATGCCTCGAGGTCAAAGACCTCGCAGGCGGACATACCGTGGAAGAAGACACTTTGAGCCGCGGAAACGAAGGAACAAAGCAGATACACTTGTATCCACGTGTAGCCAGAGCCTGAACGAGTAAACAAAACTGAAGGGACGCGCCGCTCTAGTCTCTTTTCTTTTTTTCTTTTCCATGTTTCGAGAGATGTCACCAGAGCCGCATCGCAGCATTCGAAGATGTTTGCACTGAAATCGGTCGACACGTGTAAATATACTTCCCTCGTGTCTGAACTGCACGCTGTTAGATCACTGTTCACCTAATGGATATTTCCATTGTGAATTTCTACTGGATGACCTCTTCTTATATTTAGTTCGCGTGCAACGTGGTTTGTACGCATTTTCCTTTATGATGCCGCCACGCGTTAAAGAGTCTTTCAGTGCTTGCCTACAAAGCAGAGGTCTAAAAGGCGGCATTCATTAGATTTCAAATAAGTATTACTATTTCTTCAGCTCATTATTTTTCTCATTCTTCGTATTCATACAGAGCTACCAGAGCTGACAACAGGTGCAGCCGGCGCCACCCTTCAATACTTATAAGCAGAGTTTGACGTGCTGTCGTGGTTTATTTTGCGACAATTATTTCCTCGACCATTACTTTGGCGGCTACCACCTTGCAGTGTTTCACATAACATTATAAACGTAACATATATACATGCCTATGTAAACTTTGGTTGACTTTTTCGGGATCCTATAATTGCACTATGACGCAAGCAAACGTGAATTTTTCTAGGCATGTAACTGTAGAAGGGTAGAAGTGATCGATTCGAAATATCGTTTTGGCATCGATGCCGGCAACGCGGATGCTTTTTGCGCCTCACTCAGGGGCACACTTTTTTTTTTGTTCCAATTGACAAACATTCGGGAGAGATATTCAACACATCAATGCCATAAACTGAAAACGCGGACACAGTTCGTCGCCACAACCCAACGAGGCCGCGGCAGGTCTTTGTCGTCATTGCGGAGTCGGTGAGCCGTGTATGGATCGCACTGCTGAACTTGTCGTTCGGCACAGGATTTGTAAATATATATCCACAATGCGCTCGATCTAGAAAAAGCCCCATCGCTGCAGATGAACTTACGAAAAATCATTGCGCACAATACCGCCCAAGGAAGCGCTTCTATCGTAATCTGTATTTCTGTTTCAGTGGTTTCTTAACGCTGTGGTCTATATTCAGAACGTTCACGATAGTTTATATGAGCGGTGCCAACGAAGACAACAACCGTGCTTCCCTGCCAGCAGTCCGCGCCTGGTACACGGACTGCAGGGGTCAAATTAGGCTCGAAGCCAAAGCTTTCTGGTGAGCACACTATAAGCGCTTGCACACGCGCTTCGCGCAAATACGTCATATGTATTCGGTCATCCGTAACTTCATAACGGCCACTTCACGAGAGAAATGTGGTCAGTGTGGCTCCACAAGCAGATATTCACTAATCAAAAATGTCTGCAAGCCTTCATTTCAAATTTGAGCTGCTATAACCGCTTGAATACTAGAGAGGGGCTCCCTTCAAGAGTGGAAGGCGGCGCATATATACAGGGTTGTCTCAGCTAACTTTAGCCAGAGTTTTAAAATATTCGAATGCCGCGTAGCTGGACAGAACCAAGGTACTGTTGTTTGCCGTCGCTTGAACCTACTCAGATTATGTTTTTCTTCATTCAACCTAAATATATAATCAGTCCTAATTAATTAATCAATTTCTAAAATGCTATAATTAGATGAAAAGTGTGAATGATAAAATCTAGAGCGACATGAAAAGAACTCCCGATACAGCATTATGTTACTCAATACGCGCTACATAAAAGTGTTTTTCAGAGCGGAAATGAAGGCCGCAAATGCATGCAAAACTGCCGCGCATTTGGCAGCTCGAGGCACTTTGCGTGTATTCGCGGGCTTCATTTCCGTTCGGAAAAACACTTTTATGTAGCGCGTATTGAGTAACAGAAAGCTGTATCGGGAGTTCTTTTCATGTCGTTCTATATATTATCATTCACACTTTTCATCTAATTATAGCGTTTTAGAAATTGATTAATTAATTAGGACTGATTATATATTTAGGTTGAATGAAGAAAAACATAATCTGAGTAGGTTCAAGCGACAGCAAACGACAGTACCTTGGTTCTGTCCAGCTACGCGGCATTCGAATAATTTTAAACTCTGGCTAAACTTAGCAGGGACAGCCTTTATATAGTCAGCAGGAGTCAAATCTACTCGCTTTCAAAGTGGCGCATCATCGAGCAGTACATTGCGATGTGCCAGATGCGTTATAGTCTTCACAGGAAAAACGCCAACGTTGCGGAAGTCGGACGCCTATCATCAGTGGTGTAGCTTAATTATTTTTTGCTACCTGCAAGAATTCGTGCTTGTGGGCAAGAGTGAAATAGAATAGCCTGAAGTAGACTGGTTTCAACCTATCCAACTGGACTCTGGTTAGCTATGCCCCCCACCCCCCTCCTATATAGTCTAGACACGCATGAAAAGCCCGCACACTGCAAGTCGGAAAATACGGTAATTGTGACAAAGCACGCCTCACGTATCCAAGCATGGCGCTGCCTGTCGGGTGTTTACTTTCTTTCGCTCTTCGTGGCTAACCAGCCGTAAAGAGCAAAGCCCTCCGTGTAAAGCCTCGTTGGACCGTTCCATCGCTGTTTAGAGGCGATTGTTGGCTTGCTGCAGCTGTAGATAATAAAATACAATCGATTAAAGTTATTTCTTTGTTGCGGGGTTTTCTTGTTCCTACTTGCGTCGTCCCAGCAGCACGCCACCGGTATAGTTGTTGCCTCTTTTCGTTACGGCGCGTTTGACCTTCAGAGAAAGGGACAAAAGAAAAACCATTCTCGTTGGCACATGTGTTCGAAATCTGGCGTTAAACTGTTACCGATAACAAAGCATCGCTCTCGCTATAGCGCCACACGGCACCGGACGAAAACCCGAATAAAATTTCAAGCAACGTGAATGTCTAAGGCACGGCCCTGCATCGTACTTGGTTCCACTTTGACTTTGCTATTTTCTTTCTTTATTCTCTTTTTTTTGGCCGATATACTTTCGTTAACTTACGTTATTGTTTTTTTCTGTCATCCATGCATCATTTACTGGCGTAAAAATATCTTTTTCGTATTAAGCTTGCGTGATCCGTCCTTTAGAGCTGCGAACGACTTGACGTATACAAAAAAAATAACAAGAAATAAATTAAAACACAGATAAGAAATGTTTTCTATAACTTTGCCGGCACAAAAGACCAACCAAACCGTTTTCTTTCTTTTTTTTTCGTCAAAAGAAGAGGCGTTCTTTCACTGGCGTATTCCGGTGCACTAAGCTAACAATGAACGGGGTCGTTACAACGTTCACTTCGACAAAAAGTCGCACTGTATAAACTTCGGAATGGCGCACACTTTGCTATATAAATGGACAACATGATACAGCACAAAAACCGATTTCGAACTCGCGAAGGCGCCGTTTTAAGGAAAGCAGCAGCGCTTTAAGAAGCAGCGACGCTGCGCTGCTAATAAGCACGAGGTTGCGGGATCAAATCTCGGCCACGGCGGCCGCGTTTCGATGGGGGCGAAATGCAAGAGCGGCCGTACGTGTAACCTGCACTGGGCGCACGTTGAAGATACCTCGGTGGTCAACATTAATCAGGAACACCCACTACAGCCTGCTTCATAAGCATATCGCGGTTTTGGCGCGTAAAACCCCAGATACGTGTGTGTGCGTGTGTGCGTGCGTGCGTGATAATTGCTGCGAGAAAGCGAAGATGTTTTATAGCTTGCCTAAATCGTTCATATCTGTGCAATCACTTCATTTTTGACCTTATTAACGTTTTACAAAGATGCAAAAAGCTGTCGTAAGCTGCGTTTATAGCTACAATATTTTCTAAGACGTTCCTCGAAACGTCATTCCATGTTGTTGTTTGTGTGAGAAAAACGTGGCTGTGTGCCCACCGCGGTGGCTTAGGACTAGTGTCATATTAGTGGCTAAAGTTATAGCATTGCGCTGCTAAGCACGAGGTCGTGGGATCAAATCCCGGCCCCGGTGACCGCACTTCTATGGGGGCAAAGTGCTGAAACACTCGTGTACTTATATTTAGGTGCACGTTAAAGAACCGCGGGTGGTCAACATTCATCCGGAGTCTCCCACTACGGCGTGCCTCATAATCAAATCGTGGTTTTGGCGCGTAAAGCCCAATAACTCATTCAATAACGTGGCTGTGATCGTCATTTGCGTACCACTGCCTGCTCGCGAACTACCAAAAGTCACACGGCGGTTTCGACAAGCAATTCCATCCTTTAACCTCTGCTCCTCTGTAAGACTCTGTATATTTTCGGCTAAAGCTACGAACAGACGTCTAATGTTAAAAATTTAAGATGATCGAGCGCGTTAAGCTTTCTACGTTGTGGACCCTAATGCAAAATAGCCAATAATTCGTGGTGCAATTTCTTATGCGTGTTACTGCCAAGCGGGAAAGCTCGTTGCGAAATGCGGAAGACTTCGATCGCCATCAACCGCTATCCGTGGCGCGACCTTAGCGCCCAACAAGCTTTCATCGCGCCTACATAAACACGAAGCGTGAGGGGCAAAAATGTAAGCAAGCACGAGTAAAAAAAAAAAAAAGAAACACACGCAGTATGCGGCTTTGTTGTGCACCCAAATACCCTTATAAAAGTTATTTCGCAGACGCGCTTCTACCGCGCTTCAAGTCTCGCAACTTCGCAAATGTCCTCACGAGGCATTAAACGTTCACTTGCGAATGTCACGTCAGAGAAATATTCGATACGCACCATGAAGCACCGAAAAACCGCAATATATAAGGCTTACCGTCGCTGATGACACTCTTCACTTGGCTCCGTTTTTCCTTCTAGTTCCATAATATATTGATAAGCCTTGCAAAACTAGAAACGGACGATTAGGCACACCTCCAATATGGTATAAATTTGGGCTAGCTTATACATGATCTTCGTATTGAGTAGCGCAGGGCGAACACAGACACAAGACGTACATACAGCAACTCAAAGCGCTAACTTCCATCAAAATTTCATATGTACAGACATACACATTATATTGATAGTTTTCACGTGACGTCACAGACCCAGCTTATCATCGTGCCGGTGCACCAGCATGGCGGCTTCGTTGACGTCAGTGCCCGCCACCTACAAGCTCGCTCCTTATCCTGAGTTCGTTATCACTGACACGTACAGAGGTAGTGCTAATGCACAAGGGACCTTACAGCTCGATATTGATGGTGTTGGGCTGCTGAGCACGAGGTCGCGGGATCGAATCCCAGCCACGGCGGCCGCATTTCGATGGAGGCGAAATGCGAAAACACCCGTGTGCTTAGATTTAGGTGCACGTTAAAGAACCCCAGGTGGTCAAAATTTCCGGAGTCCTCCATTACGGCGTGCCTCATAATCAGAAAGTGGTTTTGGCACGTAAAACCCCAAATATTATTAGCTCGATATTGTTTTGGCCACGATGATCTCTCTACTTAGCTCGTCGGGCGTCCTTCTGATAACAGTACAGCATAGCCTGACAGTCTGATAGTTTGACAGCAGTAGCACTTGGTGTTGCCGTCTGTCCTTGCGTCTGTGTTCGCCCGCAGACCCAAGGACACAATACGAAGGACACAGCTCGGGCATTAAGGACGCGCTTGTCTGATGAAATGGCGAAGCAGTTACGCCGTGGTATTGCAGCCGCATGCTACTTGAATTTATAGCGATAAAACGACTTCACAAGTGAAGCCATGAAGAGCACTAGAAAAATTAACTGTGCGTTTTTTGTTTTTTTGTTTTTTTTGTTTTTTTGCCTCCACGTGCCGGTTGGTCTCGTGTGGTTGTTACAACAGGTCACGCCCCTCGTTCTGCTTATGCCTCTCGCTCACTTGACGAACAAGAAACTCGTTTCATGTAAAATGTGAACAGCACACGAGTACACATAATGCGAAAGCTTTACTTTTTATTTTTATTTTTTGTCTCGGTCTCGTTAGCAGTTGTGATGCAACGACCAGAACACGATATCGATCATAACTACAGATTGCTTAAGGTTTTTCAAAAATTCGGGTGCCTTCAGGCGCCTGATAATCATTCTAGCGGAGATACCTTAGCTTAGGGAAAACTGAAAAACACATAACTCGAGCGCCGAGATTTTCGCACGGATCTTCAGATTAGGCGAAGCGAACGAGGAAAAGGAGCACGAAGACGGTGATAACGATGATAACGATAATGACGGCGATGAAATAGCGAGGGAGACAACTTGTACACGAAGAGAGGAAGCACTCATGGAGGCAGCACCGGTTATTAAGTTGGAAACTCACCACGCTGGTGTCAGCGTAGGACCATTCATTATAAAGGAAGAAAAATAACCTCCGCATACTTTCGAAAGAGAAGAAGAAATTTCGTCGATTCCAAATAGAGACGCTTCATGTAAAATGAGAAAGAAACGTTTCGGCAAGCGCTATATATAGCGGCACGGTGTGATTACCTTAGCCACGTGTGACGCCAATAACCGTGGGAACCGCCAGTGAAATTGGACCCTCCTCGTGGGTTTCTCCTAGCCGCGTCATTTTTAAGGCGTCGTTTTTTACACGACACTGAGAAAACCGGTAGCCTGAAGGCATCATCATGAAGTGAACCCACTTGTTGCACCGAATTGCGACGACGCAGTTTTTAGCTCCACTTTTCTCATTTTCTAAGCTTCCTTCTCCTTTTTTTATTTTATGACGCGGGTTCTTTACACGTTCAAGAGTGATTCATTTAAAATTGGTGTATGCATATTTTTATTACGGTTCCCCTTAATTGGTAGGACTCTAGCTTTTCCCGTATCCATTTATCCGCATTGTGCGTGGTGCTAAATTTACCCGAGTTTGGATAAAACGCGCTCCGTTATTAGATAAGCGCATAAAGAGCAGATGAGGCCGTTGCAGCGTGTATTTCAAGAACGTAAGTGCGTATTATGAAGCAGCACGTCTTCATCATAGTCAAAAGCGTCAAAGCGATAAAGCCTTAGCCGTGATCCAAATTGGCTTCGGACGTCCCGTTCCCATGGTAACAAGCAGGTGACAGGGATAAATGCTAAGACCAAACAACAATATGCTGCCGGGAAGATGACACCGTTCATCGCTGCGGTTAGTGACGTCTAGGATTTGTCTCAATTTGAAGAGAGAAAGAGTACAATTGGTGAAGAAAGAACAGGCCAACCTAAACGCAGCAAGGATAAAAGCAGACCAATTCAGGCTGGTGTTCGCAAACCAGTATTCAGCTTTAGAAGAGGAAGCTTAAGCGAACCTATATACAATTAATAAAACCGTAACTAGGTTGATTTCAGAAGCAGCAATCGAAGTGGGAGGCATAGCACCAAGGCAACCAGTAGGTAAGTTCTCCCAAGTAACAAAGGACCTAATAAAGAAACGACAAAGCATGAAAGTGTCTAACTCAAGAGGTTGATATAATTCGACAGTAAGAGATATTCGAAACTATAATGTGGGAAAGATTTAGGAAGCAGTAAAAAATGGCCGCAGCATGAAATCAGTCAGATGAAAGCTTGGCATTTACGACAAGGCAAGATATATGCACTGAAAGATAAATAGGGCGATGTCATTAGTAATTTCGATAATATAGTAAAAGCAGCCGAATAATTCTATACTTACCTGTGCAGTAGTATCCAGAGCAACCACGCAACCTTCCTTCGAAGTAATGATAAACAGGATAGAGAGGCTTCTTTTACAACTAGCGATAAAGTCAGAGGAGCCTTGCAAGACATGACCCGTGGAAAATCAAAAGTAGAAGATGGAATAACAGTTGATTTAATCACAAATGGAGGGGATACCAAGCTTGAAAAGCTTGCGGTCCTTTATACGCAATGCCCCACGACTTCATGTGTACCAGAGAGCTGGAATAATGCCCACATTATAATAATCCGTGAGAAGGAAGACGTTAAATAACTATATAATTATAGGACCATTAGCTTGCTTTCAGTGTTGTAGAAACTATTCATCAAGGTAATTTCCAATAGAATAAGGACAACACTTGACTTCAGTCAACCAAGAGAACAGCCTGGCTTCAGGAAAGGATAGTCTACAATGGATCACATCCATGTCATCAATCAAGTAATCGAGCAATTCGCAGAATACAATCAACCTATCTATACGGCTTTCATAGATTATGAAAAGGCATTCGATTCAGTATAGATACCAGCAGTCATAAAAGCAATGTGTAATCAAGAAGTAAAGGAGGCATACGTGAATATATTGTGAAATATCTACAAAGATTCCACAGTTACCACGGTACAAGAAAAGTAGAAAGTTACCGATCGAGAAAGGAGTCAGGCAAGGGACACAATCTCTCCAATGCTATTCACTGCATGCTTTGAAGAAGTAGTCAATCTGTTAAACTGGGAAGGCTTAGGAGTGAGGATTAACTGCAAATATATCAGCAACCTTCGGTTTACAGATGTCATTGTCTTGTTCAGCAAAATTTGGGAAGAATCACAACAAATGATTTAGGAAGATTAATATGGCAGAAGACAGAGATAGTGTTCAATACCTTGGCAAGGGAACAAGAATTGTCGATCACCAGTCATATTCTAAAGTCTCTGAAGGAGCACGTTTATCTAGGCCAATTACTCATAGGGGATTCTTATCACGAGACAGAAACTTATAGAAGAATAAAAATGGGTTGGAGTGCATATACGGCAGGCATTGCCGGATCCTGAATGGGAGCTCACCACTATTATTGAAAAGAAATATGTACTATCACTGCATTCTATCGGTGCTAACGTATATGCAAGAAACTTGGAGATCAACACAGATGTGCGAGAACAAGTTAAGGTCCGCGCATGGAGCGATGGAATGAAAAATGTTAGGCGTAACGTTAAGGGGCAGGAAGAGAGCGGTGTGGATCAGAGAGAAAACGGGGCTAGCCAATATTCTTGTTGACATTAAGAGCAAAATATGGAGCTGGGCAGGCCATGTAATGCGTAGGGTAGGTAACCCGTGGAACGTTAGAGTTGCAGAATGGGTGCCAAGAGAAGGGAAGCGCAGTCGAGGACGGCTGAAAACTAGGTGGGGTTTGTTTAGGTGAGAACGGCACAAACTAGGTAGGTGATTGCAAGTGGCAATCAGCAAGCGCAAGGCATGGGCAATTGGAGATCGCAGCGAGGGGACTTCGTGCTTCAGTGTACATAAAAGATAGGCTGGTGATGAGCGGTGTGGGCGTAGGATGATGATAAATTCTTATTAAAATTCCAGAACAGTAATGGGGCTGTGGAAACGTGAAATGTTGAGAGAGCCAGCTATCGTGAAATTCTCCCCCACACGATTACACTACGCGGAAAGAGAGAGAACGCATGTCTTTACTGGAACTCTAGAGGTAGCTTACGGTAGGGTACCGTCATTTGCTTCTATAGCATCTGGAGAGATAGTGGGACGAGGCGTGAAGGGCATGGGAGACTGGTGTTTTATATGTACACTCATCCAGCCCCTGGCTGAACACGAAGTCTACGTGCGTCCGCGGGGTTATCTCGCAATAATCGGGCGATGCTGCCGGGTGGATCCGTTGCACAGAGTATTGACGCTCGATTCCGCAGCAGAGGACTACAGCGCTCGCCCGGCACTGTCATCCTTCACCTGAGGGACGGATCGACTCGTCGAAGCTGGCCACTCGCCCCTGCTCGTTTCGTCGGATGGCTGCGTACTCGTGTGCGTGTGCGTGTGCGTGCGTGCGTGCGTGCGTGTGTGCGCGAACGAGAAGAAAGGGAACCGAGGGGCCCCGATTTGTATTTATCATATCATAAGAAGCCTGCAACAAAGACACCAAGGACACAATGGGGGATACCACTAATACTTGCAAATTGACTTAAACAAATGAAACTGGATGAAGAAAACTGGCCGCAGGTGGGATACAAACCCACGTCATCGCATTACACGTGCGATGCTCTTACCAACTGAGCTACTACTTTCTGGGGTATTTACGTTTTACTAAACTATAACTAACCCTGGGAGCGTTAGCCAGAGGCCACCTCTCATCGCGTAAAGTGAGCCAATTCCGGAGACGATTGTAATGCGCGGTAGCGTGGGTCACGTGGTCGTGCAGGCACGTGCCCGCTGTGCTGCGAAATGCGGTGCCGAACACGAACAGTTGCATGGGCGTTACCATGAAGCCAGCTGACACAAAGCTGCAGCAATGGGAAGTAAGCGTGAACAATCTCAGCAAGAGATTGTGCACTCGCTTTTTCCACAGAACGTAAGAACTTCACTTTATTACGCATTTATACATTGCCACTTAGACTACTGCATCTCAGTTTGGCGAAACACATATTCCACGCACATAACACATCCACAACATCTACAAAATCAAGCCTTGAGCATCATCAATTTCTCTAGTTACATGTCACATGCAGTACTAACTTTCACTTCCTAAATGATACTACCATTACGTTATGCTTCAGAGCAAATTGGTTTTACTAATATACCGCACACTAAATAATGAAATCATTTTAGATACATTTAATACATCTGTCTTAACAACACTAACAATACGAATTTTCCTCTAACAATTTTTTACTCCCTCGAATAAACACTAATTATGGAATGTTTACTACCCTTTCTACGGCCATTAAATATTGGAATAAGCTACCACCCCATATTAAAACCTGCCGCACAACATTAACATTCAAGGTACATATGAAGAAACATTTACTAATGACACTAATGGCTGCTTACTCATTACTATGAAATTATATTGTACACAAATTTATTTTACAGTTTTCAATACTTCTGTATGTGCCTAATGTATCGCTTTTATTCTGTATCTTCCATTGTCTTCTTAATTTCTTTTTCTTTTTAGAAATCTTAAGTTTTTTGTTGCTTCTGTATTTGCCTAATGTATTGCTTTTATTCAATATATCCCGCCCGCCGTAGTTGCTCAGTGGCTATGGTGTTGGGCTGCTGAGCACGAGGTCGCGGGATCGAATCCCGGCCACAGCGGCCGCATTTCGATGGGGACGAAAACACCCGTGTACTTAGATTTAGGTGCACGTTAAAGAACCCCAGGTGGTCGAAATTTCCGGAGTCCTCGACTACGGCGTGCCTCATAATCAGAAAGTTGTTTTGGCACGTAAAACCCCATAATTTTTTTTTTCTAACTCCTGTTGCCTTCCTTACTTTTCTTTAGAAATATTAAGTTTTCCGTTGCATAGCATATATGTGACTTCTACTTCGCATATTGTAAGCATACTTCTGTTAGTAATTATCTGCTACATTAACCTCGTGTTCTTTCATATATGTCATTCCTATGTTTCCTCGATGTGTCAATTACTACATTTTTATTAACTTGATACGCAGTATCTATTTCATTTACTTGTGTCCGACTTGAACTTATTGTAAGAATATTTCTTGTATGTGATTATCTGCTTCATTAACTTCGTCATTGTGTAACTGTCACTGCTATGTTGCCATAAGGTATTAATTATACTATATCGTTAAATTACTAGTAGGAGATTTCCCTGACAGTTTTTGTAACTCCGGGACCTCCTCCTGTACTAATAATGAAGTATGAATAAATAAACAATAGGAGGGAAAAAATGGGGGGCGGGGACCTTGGCGTGACACATATTTCACTTTTATTTCCTTAGTTTGTTTTTGTAACTCCGGGTCCTCCTCCTGTACTAATGACGAATGATGAATAAATGAGCAAATGGGAGGGAAAAAGTTACCTTGGACGTGATACATATATTATTTTTATTTCCTTGGTCAGTTTTTAGTAGAAATTTGATCAATGACTCCAACGCGCGCACCTGCAAAAACGGCTTTTCTAGAGACGACGAACTGCCTATCATGTGTCAGAGACATTTATTTTCCGTGAAATACGCTGTGCAAGTAAAACTGCCTGACGTCGTGACTTCGACCTGAAAAAAAAATCATTTAACTCTGTATATCTTGCTGGCAGCTGGACGTATACGCCTGTTGCTTGTTTTCTATAGCGCTTATACTTGACCAATTATGAAGCAATGTCAACGCAGCATTTGTGTAACGTAGAGCAGTCGTCGGGGAGAGGTCACACTATTAATATTCAGGTCAAGGCACAGCTGAGTTACCCTACCGCTATAGACATCAGCGTCCTCTATACCTCGCTTCAACCGCTAGTATACAATCCTGCCTTACTCGTAGAGATGTGCAATACACCAGAAAAGCTCTGCGTTTTTCTCTTCTTGGCGGCGGCGTTCGCATTCCGCGAGACATCAAGCTGCAACGGCTTCGACATACGTGAGATATCACTTGATGTTTTCCGCTCGCCTGTCTTGTACAAAAGTTCCTGTGTCGGACATAGCTAGATAGGCTGCTGCAAAGCCTGTCAACAATTGCATCAGTTTCGGCTACTGTCTTTGTATTTAATGTGGCACGACACTTCGCCGGCTACATCCAGAGCAAAATTAGCCTGTCGTTTCTTTGCTGATCTACTCCTCCTCCTCCTCCTTTATACCCCAAACTATGGCGTAAATACCTACGAAACTACACTAACCAGGTTTTATACCTGGCCTTAGTGGGTGCATTGCCACGTCCGAAGAGCGAAATGTGCACAGAAACAGGTCACAAAAATAAGGGACTGACACAAACACAACAGGATTGCACTTTTCTTTCTTTTTTAAATCCGTCTCGCATGCTGGAATGCTTTGCATTTTCCTCTGACTGGTACGTACGTAAAAAAGAAAGCGTGCACTTTCACCCAAAAATCAAAGCATTGAAAGCTTTAACAAAGTTTGGCGCTGCGCAGAGGCTCCCTCAGACGGTGTTCTAGGGACGCGAGCAGGCGACAAGATGGCTCGTCGAAGCAGCACAGCTGCCGCGCGGCGCAAACAGCCCTCCACAGGCGTCTCAAAACGCTGTCGTGATGAGGATCTCCGCCAGATGGCGTTGCAGGCGTCGCACCTCCGTGGCGCACGAGATGGGACCGACGGAGAACATTCAGCGTTTGCAGTTTGAAATGCATTGCCCATTCCGCTCGAACCACTGTGTGCCCCACAATCCTGTACACAGAGCCGCACAACCGGAACGCTGTAGCGTTTGTGCGCGCAACGTTCATGTTCGCAGTGGGAAGGCAGACCGCTGCCCTGACTCCGCTGCAGAGCCGACTGGTTGGAGCGTAAGAATGCGCTCCATCATGCTTCCCTCGTTTTTTGCAGCCTGTTTGCAGGCAAACGCAGTGTGCGACTTTGTGTCCGTGGAGGTCCTTCTAGCCTTACAAGCGCGGGCTGCGCATGCGCGGTCGACAGCTTGATAGAACAGGGCTGACGGCACGAATGCGCCCCAGCGTCCGTATAATTGATATATCACAATAAAAATGAAAAAAAGAATGAATAGGGGGGCATTGTCGTACACGGCCTTTGCGATCGGAGAAGCGAGCTGAAGCAGAAACGTGGACTCATGTCGCCATATGTCGGTTACTAGAACTTCGAAGGAACCGGGAAATAGCAAGGCCATATATTTATGAACGATATGGACCAAGAAAATATCATGGTTAAGAGACTTCAGCCAGAAAAGAGCAGCGACAGAGAGGGAGAGAGAGAGATAAACGTGATGAGAAGGGCAGGGAGGCTAACCGAAAGATACATATACACTTTTCTAGCCTACACTGGGAATATAATCGGGCTCAGTGAAGTTAGGAGGTCAAAAGAAGCATATACAGTGCTAAAAAGCGAGCACGTCCTGTGCTACCGGGGGTTAGCGGAGAGACGAGAACTAGGAGTCAGATTCCTGATTAATAAGGATATAGCTGGTAACATACAGGAATTCTATAGCATTAACGAGAGGGTGGCAGGTCTTGTTGTGAAACTTAATAAGAGGTACAAAATGAAGGTTGTACAGGTCTACGCCCCTACATCCAGTCATGATGACCAGGGAGTCGAAAGCTTCTATGAAGACGTGGAATCGGCGATTGGTAAAGTCAAAACAAAATGCACTATACTGATGGGCGGCTTCAATGACAAGGTAGGCAAGAAGCAGGCTGGAGACAAGGCAGTGGGGGAATATGGCATAGGCACTAGGAATAGCAGGGGAGAGTTATTAGTAGAGTTTGCGGAACAGAATAATGTGCGGAGAATGAATACCTTCTTCCGCAAGCGGGATAGCTGAAAGTGGACGTGGCGGAGCCCGAACGGCGAGACTAGAAATGAAATAGACTTCATACTCTGCGCTAACCCTGGCATCATACAAGATGTGGACGTGCTCGGCAAGGTGCGCTGCAGTGACCATAGGATGGTAAGAACTCGAGTCAGCCTAGACCTGAGGAGGGAACGGAAGAAACTAGTACATAAGAAGCCGATCAATGAGCGGTAAGAGGGAAAATAGAGGAATTCCAGATCAAGCTACAGAACAGGTATTCGGATGTAACTCAGGAAGAGGAACATAGCGTTGAAGCAATGAACGACAATCTTGTGGGCATCATTAAGGAGTGTGCAATAGAAGTCGGTGGTAACTCCGTTAGACAGGATACCAGTAAGCTATCGCAGGAGTCGAAAGATCTGATCAAGAAACGCCAATATATGAAAGCCTCTAACCCTTCAGCTACAATAGAACTGGCAGAACTTTCGAAGTTAATCAACAAGCGTAAGACAGCTGACATAAGGAAGTATAATATGGATAGAATTGAACATGCTCTCAGGAACGGAGGAAGCCTAAAAGCAGTGAAGAAGAAGCTAGGAATCGGCAACAATAAGATGTATGCGTTAAGAGACGAAGCCGGCAAGATCATTACTAATATGGATGAGACAGTTCAAGTGGCTGAGGAGTTCTATAGCGATTTATACAGTACCAGTGGCACCCACGACGATAATGGAACGCGAGTTAATGATATCTTAGTTGAAATCAAGAAAAAGAAATGTGCATGGGCCGGACACGTAATGAGGAGGGAAGATAACCGATGGTCATTAAGAGTTACGGAATGGATTCCAAGGGAAGGGAAGCGTAGCAGAGGGCGGCAGAAAGTTAGGTGGGCGGATGAGATTAATAGGTTTGCAGGGACAACATGGCCACAATTAGTACATGACCGGGGTACTTGGAGAAGTATGGGAGAGGCCTTTGCCCTGCAGTGGGCGTAACCAGGCTGATGATGATGATGATGATGATGATGATGATGATGATGATGATGATGATGATGATGATGATGATGATGATGATGATGATGATGATTGGGGAAGAGGTAAGGAAAGACAGAAACAGGAAAGAAAGAGCAGCGACAAGGGCAGAAACTCCTTTTGCAGTTAGAATAACAACGTGGTGGTGGTGGTGGAATTCTGGTGGTGGTGGTGGTGGAATACTAATTCACTTATACACTTAGAACTAGGCGCACCTGGGCACGCGTTGAAGATGCACAATCGAATAAAAATCAATCCGGAGCCCCCCGCTACGCCCTCCCTCATAAGATGTTGCTTATAAGAACATTAAACTTAACCAATTAAATCATGAGCATTGCATGCACTAATGACACGATACATAGTGAAACGAACGAACGACAGAAGCGCAGTTGTTAGTAGCGCTTCTGTGTGTGTCCCTGTCGCTTTGTAGTCGTCCTGGTTTGCGTTATTCCCTTTAGTGAACGACGTTGTTAGGGAGTGACTCATTGTTAACGTTGCTGCCACTGTGTCAAGTGAGCGAACGGTCTTTTCTCTCCGCCCGAGACTGAACAGCGAACAGAAGAAGGCTGATGGAGACCAAAGCGGTTTTCGGCACGCTCATACGCCAATGCCACAAGCAAGTTGACGACATGGCCAAGAACGTCAGCCCGAATGATTTCTCAAGGGTACAATTTGCTTCGCCACTCCTTGCTAGCGCTATTACGCGAAACGTGCGTCAGACTTCTGGATTTTCCACAACACTGAGTGAGCTTCGGCGACACTATTCACAGCCAATAGCTGTTCAAGGCATACTTTTTCCCTACTTTCATAGCTTGTCAGAAGTATCGTTGCCAAGTTTGTTGTCGTCACATTGAAAAATTTTCTTTGCGTGCGCTCCCACATTTGGCGTGGATGGTGTCGTCTGCTGCTGAGTCGGTAGGTATTTCGGCGGATGTATTTGTGGATAAATATAAATACAAAATTTATATGTGCACCGAATACTATCACGAGCAAACGGTCTTGTATAACCCCTGTATGCTGACCGACAAAATAGTGCGAGTATGCGCACCTCTGTACTGCGTTAAAGAAATACCTAAATAAAGCTTAAAAGATACTGATGAACTAGTTGATGAGCCATGATATTGAAACAGCACACTTACATCCGACACGTACACGCACACATAGAAAGGACATACACAGGCGCCGGACTGCAACTACTGCTTTGAGAATTGAGACTGCTTTGAGACTGCAATTACTGCTTTGAGTGTCCCTAGAGAAGTGCATGGGCTCTGATGGCAGTAAGGCGTCAACAAGGCCCAAAGTAAAACACACACACAAAGTAAAGTGACCTTCTTTTAGGATTCCCACTCTATCAATAATCAAAGACCAAGACAGCGGCGCGCTTCTTCAGAGAATAATACCGAGGGGCAACTTTCCATTCTTTCCATTTGTAAATTTCTATTGCTTCAATAATTTTCCTTCTTTGTTTTTCGTGTTCCCTGCGCACAACTTCCATTTCTTTCAGGGCGCTTTTTCAGCCACAATCCCTGCAATGAAAGGCTAAAGGACCTTATCTGAACGATATGCGTGTGTGTGCGTGCGTGCGTGCGTGCGTGTGTGTGTGTGTGTGTGTGTGTGTGTGTGTGTGTGTGTGTGTGTGTGTGTGTGTGTGTGTGTGTGTGTGTGTGTGTGTGTGTGTGTGTGTGTGTGTGTGTGTGTGTGTGTGTGTGTGTGTGTGTTTGTGTGTGTGTGTGTGTGTGTGTGTGTGTGTGTGTGTGTGTGTGTGTGTGTGTGTGTGTGTGTGTGTGTGTGTGTGTGTGTGTGTGTGTGTGTGTGTGTGTGTGTGTGTGTGTGTGTGTGTGTGTGTGTGTGTGTGTGTGTGCGCGCGTGCGCGTGTGTTTGTGTCTGTGTGTGCGTGTGTGTGTGTGCGTGCGCGTTTGCGCGTGTGCGCGTGCGTGTGTGTGTGTGCGTGTGTGTGTGTGGATATATGGGCAATCGAATATTGTGTGTGATATTGTGTGTGTGTGTGTTAAGACTAATACGCACCGTTTCACTGAAGCTTTGCTTCACATGAATCCTGGCGTATCGGTTGCATTTTTCCCCCAGGGTTTGGTCATCGCCTGCCGTTTCTACAATACCTGCCGAGACTCCATACCGAGGAAGACGACGCGACAAGTACGATCAGTCTTCAATTCCACTTTCCCAATCTGTGCAGCGACGTATAGAGTCGATGGTAATCACCTGAACAGCCGCGACCAAAGATTACCATACCAACGGGTTTCGTATGAAGGGCACCGTCAAGAAAGACTGTCGTCAATGTGTGGCTGAATCTGTAGTCCATCGCACTCGGTATTCAAAAAAAGTCCCCCGAGTTCATGTTTCCTAGTCTGCATCTATAGCTTATTATTTTTTATTTCAAGTAGTTCAGGATCTTCATCAGTCTGTCTTAAGACCGTGCACTGAAGAACTGAGGCCTACCCCGTAATGTATTCGAATTACTTGTCTTGTGTCAGCGGAGTCCGACGTATGCCGGCAATTTTCCTAATCTCAACACAACACCGGATGCTTTGCCATCGTCGACTGCACTTCCCCTCCCTTGGCAACCATTCGGTTGCTTTAATATCCCACTAGTTATCTGCTCTACTCACTGCATGACCTGCACAATTCAACCTTGTTTCTCTTAGCCTCAGCTTAATCTCAGCTTAACAACGACAAAAGTTTTCAAAGTAATGCTGACATAAAATGGGTAATGCAAGCTTTATTTTCGGCTTCGTGGCGGAAGCCTGCATGACAACCATGTTTTTTTTTTTCTTGTAGTGTGTCACTTAGTGTTTTTTTTTTGTAAGTCTAGCCATGTGGAAGTTTTATCTACTACGCCAGAATCAGTGACGCTTTCCTCGCAACGTGCCCGTTTATATGTGTTTGCGGCACACAAGTCCTGCAGCATTTATTTTTTTACACAACTTATCTTTTTTACGCCAACACTTATTTAGCGTTATTGTAAAGCTAGTCATACAGCAGCCATTCATTGTGTCAATGCATGTTTGCAACCAGGTTCTTATTACGGTTAGAGGCTATTGTCGTAGTCTTTTTTAATGACAGTTGAGTGATATTGTGTATAAAGCTGATCCTTTGATAAAGTACTAGTCGGTGCAGGCATGGTACCTCAGTATACCGAAATAAATATTCCTGCTATAATAATGTGCATCTGTGTTCGACTGTTCCATATTCTATTCGATATTCGACATTTACTATTCGTATTCAATTTGCATTCGAAAAAGTTGCTGTTCGCCTATGTTATGTCCTGCATACACGTATAACAGTGTCGTTATCGCGCAGTGTCGCTGTTATCGTGGGAACAGTGTTAACAGTGCGTTATCGCGCAGTGTCGCTATTATCGCGCGAGTGAAACGGTGTACATGTTCATGCACTGAACATTATCAACAAGCTATAGAACAAGCAAACACGATATGAGGCAAAATTAAAATTAATTAAATAATGGGGTTTTACGTGCCAAAACCACTTTCTGATTATGAGGCATGCCGTAGTGGAGGACTCCGGAAATTTCGACCACCTGGGGTTCTTTAACGTGCACCTAAATCTAAGTACACGGGTGTTTTCGCCCCCATCGAAATGCGGCCGCCGTGGCTGGGATACGATCCCGCGACCTCGTGCTCAGCAGCCTAACACCATAGCCACTGAGCAACCACGGCGGGTTATGAGGCAAAATTGAAGACTTGTGCACCTCCGTAGACGCAAACTTTCAGTGAGGGCTGCGTAGGTGGAAGAATTAACAGGCGAACCTTAACTCAGAACTGTGTACGATAAACGCAGTCATTGATTTCAACATCATTGCCATCTAGGCCTAATTTAAGAACAAGGGAGGTTCCCAGGGTTCAGGCGGTCAACTTGTGTTTGTGTTGATTATTTTCCAGCTTTTCCTGTGCTTACAGACTGCGGCTCTGAATAAGGTACGTAAAGAAATTTATGCATTCGGTTGAAAAGAGAGCTGCATGCGCCCTCTTGAAGAAAGGTACGATGGCGAACACTAATCGCTAATTACTCGAACCTAAGCGTCCCGTTATTTCGTTCCCATTATGACTTAGCTGGGTAACGTGTCTTCATTAGAAGCGAACAAAACAGTATTACAAAGGCATCGTCGAAAGCTATATTACGCGGAAAATGTACATTATCAATTGAAACAAATTAACGCACATTTGTAGTGACCAAAGAAATCAAAGGGAAGCCTATTATAACATTCGTGTTCATGATTGATTACATTACGGGGTTCTACGTGCCAAAACCACTTTCTGATTATGAGGCACGCCGTAGTGGAGGACTATGGAAATTTCGACCACCTGGGGTTCTTTAACGTGCACCTAAATCTAAGCACACGGGTGTTTTTGCCCCATCGAAATGCGGCCGCCGTGGCCGGGATTCGATCCCGCGACCTCGTGCTCAGCAGACCAACACCATAGCCACTGAGCAACCACGGCGGGTGTTCATGACTGATATTTTACGTTCCCTTAGAGCACTGAACATTTCCTGAATGTATGTATTCATTGTATAATTGCCTTCGTTGTATTTGTAATAATTATATCCTGAAAAAAAAAACGTTATTCTTTTCATTTGACTTCCTTTGTTACTGCATTGCGCTAATGTGCATTTGTACACATCTGGCCCGTAAGACTGAAGCCATGTGCGTCGGCACTGTGGCGCTTGCAAATATTTTGCAACTGCTTTTCGCCTGAGGACGTCCCAGCTGCTGTTGTAAAATAAAGAAATTATGGCAAGGGTTGATAATCATATAAGTACATTGCACTAGGAGGAAGCGTATGCCGTTTAGGAACGCATTACGACTACTGATGAGCTGAGTCGGTTTTATTCTCTATTCATGCCGTCACACGCACGCAGAGGCAACCTCTGCCTAACTCTGCAGTGACTATGGTGTTGGGCTGCTGAGCACGAGGTCGCGGGATCGAATCCCGGCCACGGCGGCCGCATTTCGATGGGGGCGAAATGCGAAAACACCCGTGTGCTTAGATTTAGGTGCACGTTAAAGAACCCCAGGTGGTCAAAATTTCCGGAGTCCTCCACTACGGCGTGCCTCATAATCAGAAAGTGGTTTTGGCACGTAAAACCCCAAATATTATTATAACTCTGCAGTGACCGTACAGGGCCCCACATCCCTTTATTCTTTGTTGAATATTTTCTTTTTCTTCCTTTCCCGTTATTCCGGACTTATTATCAGATTTTAACTGCGCACTAGACAATTAGCGTACAGTGACTAGATCTCCTGTGTCGTGTTGAAGAAACCTCTGCGATGACGTGCAGACGTTCTCTAATTTCAAAGACTGTTACTCCAAAAACTATTTTCAGACAATCTTTTCTGACATAACTTAGCTCTTGCGAGATGGGTAAAGGAAATAAACAAAGACCCGGAATGTATACAGCAATAAATACCCTTTTCATTTAATTCTATTTTGCGCAGACTGGACTGTTCTACACCCACATGAACGTCTCAGAAAAGTTTAGAAAGGCGGTAGCTGACGGCATGGTAAGGTAGACCTTTTGATATCTCCCTCCCTACCCCCCCCCCTCTCTCTCTCTCTGTGTGTGTGTTTTATTTTTATTTTCCTAGATTTATATTAGTTTTCTGACTTTAGAAAAGAACACAAAATTCAACTCGCTCAATGTTTTTCTTTCGAGCGCTTCTCGACGTTACCTGTGACTTTTCAATTTGATCTATTGGTAATTGAAGACTTCGCTTAAGATGTTTGTCAGTTCGTCAGTGTAGGCAATTAGCTCAACAAGAATACTGACAGATAAGATATCCAAAAAACTCAGTGCCCTTCCACTAGGTGAAGACGGATGACCAGCGAAGCTGTGTAGATGGGACCCTTAATAGCGAACTGCACCTCCGCCGCGGATATCTGCCCAACATTTCACTATCTTCGCGTTAGGCCCACGTAGTGGAGCTGTTCAACGCCTGCTTCACCTCCACCGCGGGTCGGCCTGGTATTGCACTATCTTCGGTATTGGCCCACGTATGGGGAGTGCTTAACGCCTGCGTCACCTCCACCGCGGGTCGGCCTGGTATTGCACTATCTTCGGTATTGGCCCACGTATGGGGAGTGCTTAACGCCTGCGTCACCTCCACCGCGGGTCGGCCTGGTATTGCACTATCTTCGGTATTGGCCCACGTACGGGGAGTGCTTAACGCCTGCGTCACCTCCACCGCGGGTCGGCCTGGTATTGCACTATCTTCGGTATTGGCCCACGTATGGGGAGTGCTTAACGCCTGCGTCACCTCCACCGCGGGTCGGCCTGGTATTGCACTATCTTCGGTATTGGCCCACGTATGGGGAGTGCTTAACGCCTGCGTCACCTCCACCGCGGGTCGGCCTGGTATTGCACTATCTTCGGTATTGGCCCACGTATGGGGAGTGCTTAACGCCTGCGTCACCTCCACCGCGGGTCGGCCTGGTATTGCACTATCTTCGGTATTGGCCCACGTACGGGGAGTGCTTAACGCCTGCGTCACCTCCACCGCGGGTCGGCCTGGTATTGCACTATCTTCGGTATTGGCCCACGTATGGGGAGTGCTTAACGCCTGCGTCACCTCCACCGCGGGTCGGCCTGGTATTGCACTATCTTCGGTATTGGCCCACGTATGGGGAGTGCTTAACGCCTGCGTCACCTCCACCGCGGGTCGGCCTGGTATTGCACTATCTTCGGTATTGGCCCACGTATGGGGAGTGCTTAACGCCTGCGTCACCTCCACCGCGGGTCGGCCTGGTATTGCACTATCTTCGGTATTGGCCCACGTATGGGGAGTGCTTAACGCCTGCGTCACCTCCGCCGGCGGGTCGGCCCGGCATTGCACTCTCTTCGGGATATTTTTCTACACGCGGACGCGATAGTGGGGAAAGCAGTCCTTAACAGCTTCGCTGTAAGAGTAGTGAGACAACTGGTTCCGTTCGTGTAGAGTCTTCTGTTGTTCTCAAAGTCGTTTGTTCCGCAGGCACCCTGCACTAACAACATGGCTTCAATAAGAGCCATATTCCAAACGCGCACTCTGAGCTGTGTTCTAAACCAGCAACAAAAACTCTTCGCTACCGGTCAATTTCAAAATTAATATTACTGCCTTCAAAATTTAGTTTTTATTCACACTACTGCACAAGTAGGAAACTACAACAACATTTCTGCCATTCAGCCTGCGGTACCGACTTCTCACTTGTCGCTATTACTTGCCAAAATTTTTCAATTCGACAATGTCCCAATGGCTCCTGCTACCGCGTTGGCTAACCCTAACGAAGATGCTCGAGCAGCGTGCCTCGCAGCGTCTAACCGTGTGTGTACGTAGTTCGTGTGAGTCGTGTTCTGTCGCTTCGAACTGCAGCAGTCTGAAAACGGCACTCATTACTGAAAATACGTATTCCGCCTTTAGCGAGATTCCTTCCAGAATTGTGCACAACGATGCTGTGGTAACCTCACTATTCTTAATCTCTCTTACTGCTCACCAGGTGTGCGTAGGCCGAACTGACATCCTGGACAGCCCCATCACGGCATTCGACGACCTTATTACGTACTCACGCTGGGTTGCCCTCGCTTACGGTTAAGAGGAGAAGCCACCTTACCGACGGAGCGTGCGGCGAAGGTTCATTACTTCTTGCAAATAAACCGGGGGCTGGTGCCGATGAAGCGCTGGCTGCGCATCATACGACTCCTTGGACGTTATTTCTCGCCCATTGCACTCAATACTCCTCGCAGTTAGTCGATTACGTAAAATATTCATCTCGGACATAATGTTGGACTTACGCAGAGGTGTACGAACGTATGGCTAAAAGACGTGCTGGCATTACATTTTCAACTGTTCATTTTCGCGCTGAATGGATGGCCGGTACCTCTAGATCATAGAAAAGATACTTGCAAGCCTCACAGCGCCGCATATAATTCAATATAGCAACCATTTCTAGAGTCAGTTTCGCTTTCTCTTTCCAGCAGGGCTCTGTGTCGTGACATCGCGACGCAGTTTGTGGTCACGTGAGAGCTGGACATTGCGACGTTTTGACACTCGCTTCAGCTCGCTCGGTCGTCCGCTATGCTGCTCTCACGTGACTATATACAGCGTCATGGTGTCACGGCACAGTAGAAACTAAACCGAAACTGCCATAGAAAAGTTACTATACTAAATTCTTTAGGGCGCTCTCGGGTTTGCGAATATTTTTTCTAGGCTTCAGAGGACCCCGACATTCATTTAAAGCAACAAAAAAATAGAGAGTCGGAAATATTACGTCAGTATGCCTTTAGAAATATTCTCGCAATCAGTTTTCGTGAAAAATTGACATCTATTAAACTAGACCGTAGAGTCGCCACAGACGACGAAGAGCACGCGTAAAGTGAGTTTCAAATACCATGAGTGGGCATCAAAAGTCCAGGACGCAGCACCTATACAAGCCAGTATACCGCACGATGTTACACGTTGATTTGGCCCAAAGAAAACCAATTATTCTGCTGCCTTCAGCAACTAATTGGCATATTAAAGCAACAAATACGATTATTTTGCGTTGGTAACGTGCCAGTTGGTAACAGAAACGACTTGAAAAGTGATAATATCCCTGACCTGTTCTCGGGCCTCTAGAGGATATCTCACATACCTCTTAATTTAAAGACCGCAAATATGAATTTAAAGGAGGCTGGATAACTAGGAGAAACCTAGTTATAGTGTGGCATTAGGTAATTAGCTAAAACCTTAATTAGCACATTTTGGTAATTGGTTGATTATGAATTTCAATTTATCGTGAAAGTAATGTCCACCTCTTCGAGTAGACCAGCTTAATGACTATAATCATGCTATCTCCCACAAGCAATTTCTAAAAAGTTTATAACCGTTCGCTGAAACACCCGGTATTGAATGTTAAAACATATCGTATATCATGTGCCCGTTCCTCTTATAGGTGGAACAGTGATCCAGATTCACAGCTCGTCGGATCTCTATTGCAGTCATATCTTTCGAGAACTGCCGTACAGTTTTAAGAGAACCTCGTGTTTTAAAAGAACCTTGGCTTCAAATGCCACAGTTCCTAAGTCTGGAAGGGCACAAGGTGATGCCGCACGCCACTACGCACTTCCATATGCTGTCACCGAGCTACGAGATTAGAAGGAAGGATGAGTGTCGATACCACTGTCGAAAGCAAACAGGCACGATGTTTTCATAAAGAGGTGTTTTCATAACGAATCACAGCTAACAAGGGAACCACTGTTGTGCCTGTCAACATAGAACAGCTCGCACGAATCCACGTCGATAAAGGTATCGCTGCCTGCAACGAACGATGCTGCGACCTTTAATTAATATCACGTCGCTCACTCGGGCACTCGATGCTTATCGCTGGGAGAGGATACTTGCATCCGGCCAAAGGCTACGTCTGTGTTCCGACGCTCCTACCTGTTATCTTTTAATTTAGGAAAACTACGGGTTAAAAGCACAGTTCCATAACCAAACGATAATTCCTTCAGAACTTAGTAAATTATTACCTTCGCGCAGCGTTATCACACGCTTCCATTTCAAGTGAAAACAGCCTCCATATCTCCTTCCAAGTGATTTAATTATTTAACAACTTATATGCGTACAGTACTCAATAAATTGATTAACTATTTCAGTCAAGTGCTTTGCTTTACTTTACAGCTAACAAAAACTTGTTTAATTTTACTTACTGCAATGATGACTACAATTTTTCAAAGAAACAATAAAATATTTCTTGAGTAAACAGTTAATTGGTATCAATTATTAACTTAATATTGGTTCGCTGAACTATACACAAGTGAAGCCAGCTCCAGCGTACCAAAGATTATATATATGGTATGCGTTAAATTCAGTGTGATCAAATCACAATTTTGAGGTACCAAAACTCAGCGTAGCCTAAACAATACGTTGGCCATTAGAAACTTCATGTCCTTCAGTGTTCGTGGAAGGTCAGTACATTCTGAAAGTTAACGGGGCACAATTTCACGAGTTGCTCATCAGGAACGAATCAGGTTTCTTCGGAAGCCTGGACGCGCCCTTACAAAAATTTTTATGGAAAGTCTATAGACTGTCTATAGACTTTCTATAAAAATATGTAAGGACGTATACTGGCAAAACTTGGAAGTGAGTTTCCTTGACTGGCCGACGTTCGAACGCCCATTACTCACGATGTTGATGGCCGCGATTAGCGACACAATCGCCGCATGTTAGCCAATCGCGGACGGCGCTTTCGGTAAAGAAGTGTTGTGAATATAGACTCTGATTCCTTCCCCAAAGAAACCGAGTTCTGCTCAGCAGGAGAGCGCGCGCACTGGCGATCTCATCCTTCTTACTCTCCTCCTTCCTCTTGGGCACTATATAGTGTCGGGTCTACGCGTGTTTTGAGCATTCTGTTCGTGTAAGAGGCAGATTCCAGACAGATGTCTCTGCTGAAACGAAACCGTTGAGCCAAAGCCTCTCTGACGTCGGCCGAGGCGAGATCATACGTTGCCTGCTTTGAACACATTTTTTGCGCCATCTTATCAGTCTTGACGGAGTAGCTGATGACAATGGATGGAGAATTAGCTCAGTGAAAACGCGCGGAACAAGATATACGAATTTGCGATTGGCCTCACGTAAAAGGCGAAAAAAGAAACGGCAGTAACGTCTTGATCAAAGCGATTAAGACCACGGCGACGTCAGGTCGGGTTAACAAGTTTTCCTTGTGACAACGTCATTCTGCTACGCGTTAGTGTTAGGAAACCGTGAGGGTCTAATGCCCGGAGAGATCGCGGGCTCAAAGAAGCTTGTGAAGTCGTTCACACGTGACTGTCGGCGAACGCCCTGCAAAGTTCTTGCTTCGCCATGAAGTTGGGAGCAAGCAGGGAGACCACCTAAGTTAAGCTAACCGGATTACCAGTATATACCGTAGCTCCATCAGCACAGGCCCGAGAGCGCTTCCTTCAGTTGGTGGCCCTTACGTAAACAGCTCCTAAAGTTTACCAGTCGTGTTAGTTCTAATGGCGAGTTGTGACGCTGAACCCGAAGTTTACAAGTTAGAGTCGACTGGTCGTTAGCGTAGACACAAATTATTGTAGACGTAACTGAAGAGGATAGTTCTGCCTTTTTCCTTTGGTTCTCGGAGACTTCTAACGCTTTAGTTTATCCAATTACGGTGCATACAATAACTGTTAACCGGTGTGTGTAATATAAATGAGTGAGTGCTGAGACAGGACTCGGTAATAGACTGAACGAGCAATCTATTAAGGCGCCCGCAAGAAGAAAAAAAAATAATCAGCCGATTTCGTCGATCCTTCCGATTCTAAACTCATTTACGGCGACAGCAGCAGGCTTGTCTTGTCTTGTATACTCAATAGTGGCACGTACCGACTATGGGGCATTGGCCAAAAAGCAACAGCTCTCGCAGCGGTTCCCGCCACCCTTCTTCAGAACAACTTATTTTCTACGCAACACAACGTCGTCTTCGTTGGCGTCATCCGCTGCGGCCTCCGATATAAGTAAAATAGAAGCCGCTACTCTCGGAGTCCATGTTGCGCGCGAAACCGGCCGCACAAATTTCCAAGCTTCAACGTTGCGCGACATGTGCCTTGTGCGCTTCCGGCTCCTAAATGCATTACCTGGGCACGCGTCTTATTTATATCCGCAGTTTCGGTGCCGGTCGCTGTTTTGTTTTTCTCTTTGTCATGCGGCGAGAGTAAAACAGAGGTTGAGGAGTTGATCTGAATACAGCGTACTAGAAAGGACGCACACAGCAAGATCAGCTTCGAGATTTTAACAGCTCTCGTATAGTGAAACACGCAAATAGAAAACAAAAAGACCAAGATTGTACATTTAAACAGACACCAAAGATAAACACTATACAAGTTGAGATGGATATAGTCTTCCTGCAAAACTCTTTTTTTTCCGTCATAAAGACAGCCATCAATACAGCGCCCTCTAGTTGCCATTAGCATGCGGAGCAAATTTATACAGTCTGCCCGTACATGAATTAAAGGGACAATGAAGAGAAATTCTTAATGAGTCCAAGCTAATCAAAACTCCTTTTCGTTAATTTCGGGGCAGGAGGCTGATTACTGAAAAAAAAAAAACTTGCATTTTATTTTTCTTTCGCGCCAAAAGCTCAGGCCCGGTATACGGCGGTGTTACGTCATGAATTTCCAAGTATATTCTCGTATGTGGGCCGTCCTGGTGCGGTAAATGTTCCTGAAACTTGTCTATTATCTGGCCCTTTCACATTACAGCGTGGTCCAAATTTAGTGATAAAAAAAAATTAACTAGGCCCGAGCACACCACGCCAAAATCGATGACGTCGCGGAAAGTGAGTACGGGGATTTCAAGACTGCATCGCCACATATATTTCGTTTTTGCGTCTTTTCTTGCTTATTCGTAGCCCGATAAGAACGGCTTTCTTCCTTGTTTTTCTATTTTTTCTTTGGTATTGCGGAAACTTAATTTGCTTATGCAGCTCCAAATTACTCTTTTCTCCTTCTTTAGTGTCTCTTTGAAGAAGAAAAAAATTAATTGTCGGGCTAAAAAAAAAATTCCGTCTGCGCACGTGATTCTATCGTTCTCTTATTTTTTTTTTTCCTCCCGCAATCTGCCACTACAGCCCTGCTACAGTACTACAACGACTGCTGGGAAAAGGGGGACCTACCAGCAGCCTGGAAGCATTCGGAGGTCACCCTGATCCCCAAACGCAACAAACCCCTTCTCATTGAAAACCTATGTCCCATTTCCCTCACATCTTGCGTGGGCAAACACCTCGAGCACATGGTGCACGACCGGTTAACAACATACCTCGAGGACAACGGACACTTGCCGCACACCATGTTCGGATTCCGACAGCATCTGTCCACGCAGGACGTACTCCTGCTCCTCAAAGAAGACTTGCTTGATTACCTCGATCACAGACGCAAATCATCAATCCTGGCAATCGACGTAAAGGGCGCATTCGACAACGTGAGCCACGAAGCCATTCTCCGCAACCTAGAAGATACAGGCTGCGGAGCCCGGATCTATAACTACATCAGCAGCTTTTTGACACACCGAACAGCAACAGTAGGCGTCCGCAACCTCCGCAGCGGTAAATTTCGGCTACCCAACGAAGGAACCCCACAAGGATCAGTTATTTCACCCCTCCTTTTCAATATCGCAATGATCAAGCTACCGAAACAACTGAACGCCATCCCAAACCTATGCCATGCCCTTTACGCCGACGACGTCACGCTCTGGACCAAAGCACCTACTACTGGACAACAAGAACGCAATCTACAAGAAGCCGTCGATACTATCGAAAGATACCTCCGACACTGCGGTCTCCAATGCGCACCCGAAAAGTCGGAGCTTCTCGTCCTGAGAGCACGGACACGAGGAAGACCATCTAGCTATATCGAACCCGATCCTAGCGTCTCGCTCAACGGAACCAAGATCCCTACAGTCGACTCTCTTCGCGTACTCGGACTTCACATCCACAAGGACGGATCAGGGGCGGCCACTCTCCCGCGTCTCCAACGCACACTGTCACAAGTTACGCACCTCGTCAAGAGGATCACAAACCAAAGAAGCGGACTTAAGGAGCACGACACACTAAGCATAATTCAAGCTCTCCTAATTAGCCGTATCACCTACGGAACTCCCTACTTGACGCTCAAGCCGGCAGAAATCAACTCAATGTTGTCATTCGAAAGGCAATCAAATTAAGTAGCCCTGACCCTCCCACCCATGGCATCAACGGAGAAACTGCTCAAGCTCGGCGTCCACAATACGTGGGAAGAGCTTGTCGAGGCTCATAAGATCAGCCAACTAGAGCGGCTCAAGCTCACACCCACCGGACGTGCAGTTTTGCGCTACTTCAACTACAGTGAAAGCTTCATTGCAGACACAGACCAGAAAGCAAGAATCCCACCTGCAGTCCGGGACTGTATCAGCGTTGCAAATATACCGCGTAATATGCATCCAACTTATCATACGGAGCGTCGGCAAGGTAGAATCCGCCCACTCAGCAAGAAATACGGGAGATACCCTGATACAAGGTACGCCGATGCTGCCCGGTATGTTAAACGAAACGCCTTTGCCCTAAGCATCACGGATCACCAAGGCAAAGAACTTGCAGCTGTCACCATCCGAGCAAGAGCCTCCGAGACTGCAGAGGAAGCGGCAATCGCTCTGGCAATGACAACGTGCCCTGAAGTAGCAGTAATACTAACAGACTCCCAAGCAGCAGCGCGCAACTATCAAAAAGGACGCGTATCAGAAACCGCGCTCAAAATACTTAGAAATCACATCGCACGCGCCCCGCTCCCCGACACCCACATCAACTGGGTCCCAGGCCATCAGGGCATGACAGGAAATGAGGCGGCACACGCCGCTGCCCGCGAGCATACCAGCCGGGCTTTTCTGCCATCCCACACTAGGCCGGCCGCCAACGTTGATGACATCACCCGAAGTACTCGGAGCTTCTGCAACACCACCGACTCAGCAGAAGAATGTACGCTTCACCACACAAGAATCTGAGCAAAGAGGAAAAAGTCATCCTGCGCCGCCTACAGACCAACACCTACGTGCACGGAATAATCATGCACAGACTGTATCCTACGCAATACTCGTACACATGCCCCCATTGCGACGTTCCAGACACCCTGCAACATATGGTCCAGGATTGCCCACTGCGTGACAAAGCCGCAGACCCTACCTCACAAGCTCAAACAAAGGTCAAAATATGTTAACAGTAATAACTGGTTCGTATGAAAACATAACATGGAGAAAAACACAATGAACAAGCATATAGACTACTACCCAAACACCCCCTGGGCTATATAAGTTCCACGCTATACATCACCTGATTTGACGTGAAAATCCTATATTTTATCGCATTAGCGTCCTCCGCTAACCTATACCAACGCCTGTGCAACTAACGCCGTGCGACACATTTCTTTCTGTCTCGTATACCGCTGGATACGCCATGGCAAGGTTTGATTAACGGCTTGAACTCGCCAGGCAGTGCGCAAATGCATTTCTGCGCTAGAGATGCGTGAACAGACAGAGGTTCATTTTTAATCCAGAACTTTTTCCGAGAAATACCGCAACTGCAGAGAACATTGTATAGGGCGCATTCGTGCGACTTAACGGACGCCACATTGCGCTTTTCAAAGCTTCCATGGTGCTGATTGAGATAAATGGATCGAGATAACTCGCAGCTCTTGATCACGCCAATTGCGCAACATTAAGACCGCTGTGATGACGTTGTTGCATGCGCCCTACGTATTATTTTGGGGAAAGCTTTAGAAGTTTACCGTGTTGAGCTGTCAATATGCGCCCGCTTTCTAACTATGGTGCCGAAAGCCTACTGTAACTGCTAGCTTTTTACAGCGAAGCTGTATATGGCTAACCGCTTCGTCCATCCCTCCATCCGTCAGTCGTTCGCCTGTACGCCGAAAACTCCTCCGGCGCAACCTCATGAGCATGCACGAAAAAAAAAAAAAGAAGAGAGAAAGAGAGGCGCGCGATTAACCAGCGCCACCTAGATAAAACAAGGCCCCTTTACTCCGATCTACGACGTCATGCTACCTGGCCCGAAATTTTCCTTGACAAGGCTGGCGTGATGAAAGCGGTGACGTCAAAATCACTGTTGCCCATTCGGTAGCATCCCCGTTAGATCCTACGGCAGTCCGGCCAGGTAACATGACGTCATGGATCGGAGTAAAAAGGCCTAGCGGGCCTAGCGCTATCTAGGTGGTGTTGGGTTAGCTGCACCAGTAGCTACGTCGTTGCTCTCCGTCGCAGCCGAGCGCGCGCGCAGCTGTTTCTCTCCGGCTCCGAAATGGGTAGGCCACGCGTCATAAGTGCTCCTTAGGAGCAGGCAGCTTTCAATCAGCAATGCCGCGAGCAGAACCAGGAACGAACTCATCCACGCGGTGCCGATGCTGCAGCCCTTGCACAAGAACAGGGTCGTGCAGCCGAGCACAAGCAGCAACTGCATGCGTACTGAAGATCCGGCAGCCTACCAAGCCGTCGTTTAATGAACCGTCGGGCTACACGTTTCAGTTTCGCTGGTTAACCATCTGTACGGAGTGCTTGGGGCGGTGAGTCTTAGCAAACCTGCATACTTATACATTCCAAGGCACGTACTTCATAGTCGTACACGTACACATCATCGTGTACTTCCCATTTCAGCTGGCACATGATGCACAAACAATCGTACACCACTTGTTTCAGCTGAGATGAAAGAACTGTAGTTGCGCAAATTCGGCTAAACGTTAAAGTGGCCAAAATTATACTGGAATCGCCAGCTACGGTGTGCCTGCCAATCAGAACCTGGTTTTGGCACGTGAAGCGCCATAACTTTATGTTTAATGAAGCAGAAGAGTCAGAAAAATCTTTTTTTTTTCAGCGAAGTGCATTAGCAGAGTACGGCACCACCTCAAAAGCTTGTGTATATATTCAGCCGATTGGGTAGTGGAGCGCTCTCGGATGGAAATATCCTGGGACCAAGGCCTATGCATTCTTCCATGTACAAGAATCGGGAATATCTAAATGTTATTAAATTGCATTGTTGTAACTTTGATCACGACGCCGTACTTGTGGAAGTGATTTATGTCTAACATTTTCATATATATATATATATATATGTGTGTGTGTGTGTGTGTGTGTGTGTGTGTGTGTGTGTGTGTGTGTGTGTGTGTGTGTGTGTGTGTGTGTGTGTGTGTGTGTGTGTGTGTGTGTGTGTGTGTGTGTGTGTGTGTGTGTGTGTGTGTGTGTGTGTGTGTGTGTGTGTGTGTGTGTGTGTGTGTGTGTGTGTGTGTGTGTGTGTGTGTGTGTGTGTGTGTGTGTGTTAATTATGGTCATGTTGTCTACGCTTCCACTCTCTTGGAATCCAGTCCGTCACCCTTAATGACCACCGGTTATCTTCACTCCTCATTACATGCCCTGCCCATGCCCCCCCCCCCCATTTCTTTTTCTTGATTTCAACTAAGATGTCACCCAATTTGCTCTCTTCTTATCCCTTAACGTTACACCCATCATTCTTCTTTCCATAGCTCGTTGCGTCGTCCTCGATTTAAGTAGAACCCTTTTCGTAAGCATCCAGGTTTCTGCACCGTAGGTGAGTACTGGTAAGACACAGCTATTATACACTTTTCTCTTGAAGGATAATGGCAACCTGCTGTTCATGATCTGAGAATGCCTGCCAAACGCACCCCAGCCCATTCTTATTCTTCTGATTACTTCAGTCTCATGATCCGGATCCGCGGTCACTACCTGCCCTAAGTAGATGTATTTCCTTACCACGTCCAGTGCCTCGCTACCTATTGTAAACTGTTGTTCTCTTCCGAGACTGTTAAACATTACTTTAGTTTTCTGCAGATTAATTTTTAAACCCACTCTTCTGCTTTGCCTCTCCAGGTCAGTGAGCATGCATTGCAATTGGTCCCCCGAGTTACTAAGCAAGGCAATATCATCAGTGAATCGCAAGTTACTAAGGTATACTCCTATAACTCTTATCCCCAATTCTTCCCAACCCAGGTCTCTGAATATTTCCTGTAAACACGCTGTGAATAGCATCGGAGAGATTTTATCTCGATGCCTAATGCCTTTCTTTATTGGGATCTTGTTGCTTTCTTTATGGAGGACTACGGTGGCTGTGGAGCTGCTATAGATATCTTTCACTATTTTTACATACGGCTCGTCTACACCCTGATTCCGTAATGCCTGCATCACTGCTGAGGTTTCGGCTGAATCAAACGCTTTCTCGTGATCAATAAAAACTATATATAAGGCTTGGTTATATTCCGCACATTTCTCTATCACCTGATTGATAGTGTGAATATGGTCTTTTGTTGAGTGGCCTTTCCGAAATCCTGCCTCTGCGAAACCACGATCTGATTATGAGGCACGCCGTAGTGGGGGACTCCGGATTAATTCTTGACCACCAAGAGATCTTTAAAGTGCACCTAAATCTAAGCACACGGGTGTTTTCGCATTTCGCCCCCATCGGAATGCGGCCGCCGTGTCCGGGATTCGAACCCACGACCTCGTGCTTAGCAGCCCAACACCACAGCCACTAAGCAACCACGGCAGGTAACAGCTGTAAAGATAACGACGTTCGGGGAACATTTGTAGCACTAGGTCGGGACGTTGGCTAAACGCACGTCCGACTATGTGCCCAACGCTAGGGAAATGGTATGAATTAATTCTATCGACTGAGGATAATGCTTAAGCCTGTTGGGGGAATGGGGAGATCAGTGCAGAGAATAATAGGGCGCGAAAAGAAAGTAACGAACCAAGGAGGAAGAAAAAGAGAGCATGCGCACACGTGGAAGATCTACAGGCAAACAAATGAAGTATATAGGAAGTGACACGGCGCACTATGCCGGCGTGTTTTCTCCGCGTTCTCTGTTGCCACAGCAGCACCTTTCAATCGATCTCTACGATCAAGACAGTGGTACAAGCATGCAGTCCCAACCTTCGGGCGTGCAGTGTGATGATGAAAGAAGAGGTAATCAAGAAATAAAATCCGACATCCACCGTCAAAAATCGACAGAAGGGCAGCTACAGAGTACGAATTGAAGCTAGTCTTCATGCTCTGCCATGACTTGCTGCATAAATAAATGAAATTAATGGCATAAAGCCCGATTCTGCACGCGGAGCCTGCCGGTCCTCGCTATTAATCACACGTGAACGGCTGTTTGATCAGGAGACCGTATAGCCTTATGGGAAGAGTAATATTCTTGCTCTCTGCTACTCCAACATTTTCTCCTCAAATTATCCGGAGCATTAAAGCCAGGACCGGCAAATGGTCAGACTGCGATCTGAAAAACAAAGCTCTTTCTCACATCTTCGGAAGGATATAGTAAGCAAAATGCAGTGGAAGGTGTTAACGCTCTTGATGGTGGCACTTGGAAACGACGTCTTTTGTTGCAAGCCCTTCGAAATGTGTGAGTGTCTCGCTGTTCAATCAATATATAGATGGAGAACCCGCGCGTGCATCTCAAGTGGCATAGATGACGTCAGAGTAATCGCCCTGCGACAAATCCTGCCACGCGTAGATATTACGTAGCGTACTCGGTGTCATACATATGCCACAACTAAAGTTATAAATGTGCCGGTAACTGCTTTAAGCTGACGAATACACGCGCTATAGTAACGCGCGCACATCGCACACCGCTGTTTTGGATCACCATACGTCCACAATCATACGCAGTGATGCGGAAGTAACTGCCAGCGAATTCAATCTGAAAGCCCGGCACTATATGCTACACGGAGTGCCAGATAACTTCAAAGTCTCACCAATTCGAACGACAGTATCAATATTCGCGCCGAATAGCCTTCAATTTATCCTTATCGGGTCGTTGTTAACGGGGAAAGCGCTTAGTGCACTGCACTCCGCGTGACAATAATGTGATACCGTATGAAAAGCTTATTCTATACCGCCTTCATAGATTACGAGAAGGCGTTCCATTCACTAGAAATGCCACTGGTCATGGAGGCACTGCATAGTCAAGAAGAAGCGGAAGCATACGCGCGTGTCTTAGCAAGTAACCATGAACATTCTACAGCTACCTTAATTCTTCGCGGGAAAAGAGAAAAAAGTATGCCACATAAGAAGGACATTTGGCAGGGCGGCACAATCTCTCCAATTCTTAAACCATGCTTAAAAAGCATGCACTGCATGCTTAAAAGAAGCGTTCAATGTCAGATTGGGAAGGATTGGGGGTCAACGGGGAACACCTCAACAATCTGAGGTTCGCGGAGGGCACTGTCCTGTTCATCAATGCTGGAGATGACTTGCATAATTAACAATAGCTTGCATCAGATGACTTGCAAAATGAAATAGCTTGCATCAGATGACTCGCAAAATGAAATCAATAAAAGAATACAAATGCTTTGGCCCACATACGTCAAACATTAATACCAAGTCATTAGCGGTTCACCGCTATGTTTGACAAGAAAGGTACGTAACCATTGCGTTCTACCAGTATTAAAGTACAAAGCAGAAGCTCGCAGGCTAACTAAGAAGCTTGAGAAGAAGTACCCCGCAACGAGCTGTTAGGAGGATAAATGTTTTGCGCTACTTTAAGAGACAGGAAGTCGGCGGTCTGGATTACGGAGTAAACGAGGGTAGCCGATATGCTAGTTGAGATTAAGAGAAAGAAGTAAGATTTGGGCAAGCCGTGCAATGGGTAGGGCAGATAGCCAATAATCTATCAGAGTTACAGAAAGGGTTCCAAAGGAAGGGAAGTGCAGTCGAGGACGTCAGAGAAGGAGGTGGTGAGACGAAAATTAGGAAATTTGCAGGCATAGGATAATGTCAGCTGGCGCACGGTAGGCGTAATTGGAAATCGATGGGAGAGGCATTCGTCCTGCAGAGAGCGTGAAACAGGCTGACGATGATGATCCGGAGAACGCTACAGCTGCACTCTGAAAAAAAAAAAAGCAACAAAAAATAGGATACGCCGATTCAACGCACGCGCTGAAAATGTCTTAGTATGTGTGAGACCTAGGGTATTAAAAACAATTAAATTCTGAGGTTTTACGTGCCAAAAACCATCAGATATGATTATGAGGCACGCCATAGTGGGGGATACCTGGCGTTCTTTAACGCGCGCACACAATGCACGGTTCTCGCATTTCGTCCCCATCGAGAAGCGATGCTTGGCAAAACAGTTACTTCAATGCCATGCAGCTAAACGCGGTGCGCACAGTTGATGTTTGGTTTCATTCCACGAAACGTGCCACCTCATGCAACCTTTAGGTTTATGCACTACACCAGCCACAAGCGGTGACGAGAATGCTATAGCACCAAAGTACTCGGATACACACTGCCAGACATCGACGCGTAGACGTCACGATGACGGGGTCGATGTACGATGCTTGTCGAGTGGACAATGGCGATTAGAGGTGCATTCACAAAGAGCGACACATATGTATATGTAGATACGTTTAGTGATTTTATAGCCCTTGTGGGGGCACAGTGGCACGTGACCCATTCTGGTGGATCAACCAAGAATGGGCCCACACCCAGTGGCGCACACACCCAATGGGCCAAGAACGAGACAGCGACTGAATACTACGCGGTATTCCATTTAGAGGTATGTGTGCTTTGGATATATACCCATGAGCCGACAACGTATGTGCAGGTTTAATGTCCTGAGTTACTGTTTGATTACGCAGAACACAGGCACGCTCGCTGGCACTACTTCGTCGGTCACCGTCCAGTGCTATATAAGCATGTGTGCTGGAGTTTGCATAAGGCACTCGTGTAACATTTATATTCAGTAATATGCACATAACATATCGAGCGGGATACTGACCTATAGCAGCAAAGAGCGCATATACAGACTTTCTTTTTTCGTTTCAGTCGGGAAGAGTTGCCACAAGGCCCGACGAATAAAAGAAAGTTAAATAAAATATTCCAATTCTGCATCGTGCAATAGCATCAGCAACGCAAACTTGCCCATCGTCCAACGGTTGTAGTCGTCGTGTACGTGGCGCTTCATTCCAGCCTGTTTAAGCCTGATCGCTCGCGTTCCATGACACTGCGGGTTATGTTATGATCGTACAACGCACTGAAATGCTGCTAGCTATCTAAATACACTTACCTAGGTGGTGAACAGAGCAGCAGCATGACGTCAGTGACGTCACGCGAATATTCCATATGGTAAAGTTATACAGGCCTCTTCGATTTGGCCGCACTTGCTGCACTAGTTCCGTGGCGGTACCCTGCTACAGTACAGTGCCAGTTCAGAAAGTTTAAGTGCAGTGCCTGCAATGGTGCTGCACCTTATTCCGAAAATAGAAAAAAAAATACAGCAGATCCAAAGAGTTGGAATCTATATACAGCGAACCTATCTGTGAGTACATACAGAGTTGAAACATGAGTACACACACGCATGCAAGCGCGGGTGCACAGAAATTGCACCAAGTTTTTTTTTTTTTTTTCGTTAAGAGGAGTAGCTGACTACTAGCGAGTACGACGGGTGCCTTGAGCGCATCATGGTTTCAGAGGCAGCATGCGCATGCGTGCATAGCTCACTTCGAAAACATTCTATCCGCAAGAAGCTTTTACTTCCTCATTACCGAACAGCCGCGGATGCACGAAGGCGAGCTTTCTGTTTCTTTTGTTATTCTTTCCCCAGCACGGGCGGCGCCGCCGCAGATGCGCGGAGGCAAGCGCCATCTGGTGATGGTTCAAGCAAAACAGCGGCGCGCGCGGCGCGTACTGCGCTGTGATTGGTTGGCGCATTCGGCAAGGGAACAACAGCCAGGCAGCAGCCACGTTCACGAACCCCGGCCTAGGTTCGCAAAGGAACGCTTCGCTTTTAATTGAGAAATACAAGCATTGTCTGTTCGGCGCATTTCGCACGTATGTGGCGCGTTGTGCCATAGCCTTTATCGCCACGTCGTTCTGCGGGCGCTTCTTGAATTGGTGCCAGAGTATCGAACCGGAACTGGACCGAAAATCGGAAGAACCACTATTTTTGCTCGAACCGGAACTTAACCGGAACGTTGCGATTCCTATTACTCCGAAGCAAAACCGAAATGAAGAAATAATGGTTTTCGGCTGAGGTTGGCCACCTTTCCTGGAGCTTTTCATCCATGCATCGCCTTCGCTTTCGGCTCAACTACGCTACCTCATTTTTAAACACACGTCATGTTCTCGTGACTTTGAGAGCAGCAGCGCCGTTGTGCCGTTTTCGGCGCATTGCGTCAAGGGCAGGCTATAGGTGCTGTGTTAACGCGACAGTATTTGCATCGCATCCGGTGCGCGCACTCGTCGACTGCGATGCGCGCAAAAATACCCAAGACAGCGGAGCGCACATACTTGTTGCTTGTCCCCAGTATGACTCTAAACAGGAAGCATAAATCTCTTCGTTAGCCTCAATTAACAACACGCCGTTCAGTGAAAGAAGCGGCCGGGCCGGGCATATTGACCGGGCATATCAATGAAGCGAGTCATCAAGACTCTCTTAGAATATTTAGTTAGCACAGGCCTAGATTTGAGGCGGTGCACAGGGGGCCTCGAACGCGAACGTGTATATAATCGCATCTCACTTCGCTGAGCTTGTTTGTTTGGCTTTCAGGTATGCTGTGCTCAAAGTTTGGCTCCTGTGCGGACACGTTTTCGCAATCTGACAGCACCTCCAATTAACTTAATGCAGGCGTGTCGTGAACAGTTTCTACTAATTTGCGTGCAGCAAGAAAGGAAGGTATTTTGTTTCCGTTATCGTAATAATCACTATCATGATAGTACTACGTCGGGAGGACAGAATGATGGGCTTGGATGTCTGTTTTTCTTTTTCTTTTTTTGTTTTGTTTGTTTGTTTGTCAGAGAACGCGTTCGATGAGAAACACGTGCGAAAAAACGCAGTTTAAACGCGTCACGTGACTTCACCGATCTGCCCTCAAGACCACTCAGGCATTGAACTTGTACCTCACTTTTTCGTGCCAGCTATAAGTTTGAAGTTCATTCTGGTAAAAATGCATGTACAAAGGCGGGTATGATATCGCGCAGGAGGAGGTCCGCTATGGAAACACTGTAGGGAGACCTCCTATAATGTTACATGAAATTTAAAACTACTAAACAGCAAGAAAGGTTGATGATGATAATAATAATAATAATAATAATAATAATAATAATAATAATAATAATAATAATAATAATAATAATAATAATAATAATAATAATAATAACTGTTACAATGAAATACCAGAAGTGACACAATTATCAATACAATAATTAAACAAGTACAATAATCTAAGTTATTTAACAATTCTCGTCATTAAATAGTCATTATTCAGCACAAAACGATAAAGCTTAGGTTATTTCACTGATTACAAATAAAATTATGAAGCAAACGTTTAAATGATGACACAGAAATAGCAGTTTTAATATTACAAGGCAAAAAATTATTTCATAATTTAATTAAACGTCCAACTCTTCGGTTATCGTAGTTAGCGTGACCTTTTGGAAGTAGACAATTGTTGTGTAATGTTGTAAAAGCGTGTAATATTTGTTTTGGTAAGTCCTTGCATGAAAACAAGTTTTAGAAGATGATGGTCTTTAATTGCTCGATATACAAATACGTAAACATTAAATTTCATAAGTAATTCAGAGTATGTTAAGACAGTGGTACAGTTCAGTAACATGTGATTTGCGATTACTCCTATAGAGTAATAATAAGTATGGCGTGATTTTGGACACGTTGTAAGGAAGAACATGGGAGTGATAGCTTTCACCCCATAGTTTTGATGGCTATAAATGAAAGCGTAGCATAAACAGAGTAGGTAAATCAAAATAACGTCTTGGGGGGGGGGGGCTTTGAGTATAATCCTAATCCAGTATGGTTTTTCTTTGTAGTTGATGGATGAAATGTTGTAGGAACTATAGGAACTGTATTAGCCAAAGCGAAAGATATTTAGGACCGCGCACCATTATTCAACTAGCGCCGTGTCATGTCGTCTGCTACCGAGAGCTTGCACCATGCCTGCACTTATAAAGCAGCGAATGCCGGAGAACCGTGGACTCGCGCAGAACTTGCCCAGCACGAAGCCAAATCCAAGAGCGCGGTGCCGGCGGCTGCAGAAGGCGCAGTCAAGCCGAAAAGACCTTATGTTAAATTTCCAACTACGTAGCGACCTATCCGGGCCGTGCACTTTGTAGAGCAATCGGTAATGAAATCAATCAATCAATCAATCAATCAATCAATCAATCAATCAATCAATCAATCGGTCGGTCGGTCGGTCGGTCCATTCGCTTGCATTGACTATTAACGCCGATGGTTTCTGCGCAATATTTTTTTTCAGCACACGGGAAGAGGCTTCTGGAACTGAAAGCAAACTTTGGAAAAATAGCCGGACAGTGCAAGAAAGAAATTCACAACCTATTGGCACTGCTTCAGCGTGGAGACCTGAAGATGGTACGCAATTTCTGTCTAGTAGATTTGCGTGACTCTTGTTTGCCTATGTTTTCTGCTTCCTGTAAGCCTCCGGAAAGAAAATTTAGAATGAAGGTTTTTCTTTTTTACTGTCCCCAATGTTTTAGATGAAACTGGGCGGAAAAATTAATTCTGGGGTTTTACGTGTCAAACCCACATGTGATTACGAGGCACGTCGTAGTGAGAGACTCTACGTGAATTTTGACCAACTGTGTCCTTGAACGTGCACCCAAAACACCGCGGTAGCCCAGTGGCTATGGCCCTGAGCTACTGAGCTCGAAGGTTCAATCCTGGCCACGGCGGCCGCATTTGGAAGCTGGCGAAATGCAAAAGACGCTCGTGTACTTATATTTACGCGCACGTTAAAGAACCCCAGGTGGCCAAAATTAATACGGAGTGCCCCCCCCCCCCCCAATGCGGCGTACCCCATAATCAGATCGTGGTTTCGTCACGTAAAATCCCCAAACCTTAATTTGATTTAACCACCTTTCTTGGCCCCTCTTTATTCACTGCTGTTACTCGCAGTCACTGATTGGTGCTGCTTGTACCGCTACACAACGTTACTTCCTTTTTCCCTCCATCGCAAGCTCAAGTGCTTGTCCTGACGGCGGCTTGCTTTTTTTCAGGGAATGGAGGCATTCTGCAGAATGCACAGCACATGTATGGAGTCGGTAGAAGGCGACAAAGCGAAAGAGGTAACCGATTGCAGCTCCTGACGAGAGCTGCCGTATTGCGTGAGAGCTGGATCAACACGGGGGTGGCGGGAGCCGTCGATTTAGCAGCGCCAAATCACGCCGTGCTATAGGACTCAGCATCACGGCATTCGGTGGCGATTAGCCATGTCGTGCTCGGTTCACGAATCGAAGAACTCAATCCGCCATGTATGTCTGGCTGTACGCACGTACAATGAGCATAAATTCAAACGCGAACAAATCGAAAGCGAATGCGTCCTTATGCCTGAAGCTTAGCCTCTACCTGTAACAGTGGCTTACTTCAGGCTCGAAAAATTTATGTTTGAGTCCACACCATGCAAGAAACCGGCTAAAGAGCAATTTCACGTAACACTTGCATGTAATTACACATAAGAGGTGTTCAAGTTAGGTTTATCCTGTTCATGTTTCAATTTATGCTGATGGTATGTATGTATGTATGTATGTATGTATGTATGTATGTATGTATGTATGTATGTATGTATGTATGTATGTATGTATGTATGTATGTATGTATGTATGTATGCATGCATGCATGCATGTATTATGTATGCATGTATGTATGTAAAATTAGGTCTGCGGCAACGCGCAAAGTGGAGTAAGTTTCATGAAAGGGAAGCAAGTGAACATGAACGGGAGACGATGGAATACCAAGAAGCCAAAGAGGAAACCCCTTTGGATTTTTCAGAAAACTTCTCAGTTTAAGAAAAATTTGTCGTGTTCTGGTGATCAAACACGGGACTAACGCCTTTCCGGGGCGGTCGCTCTAACATCTAAGAAGCTAAGCGGAAGGCTAGCAGGTCGCAGGGCGAGCCCGAATTATTCGACACATAGAAGTACACGTATGTGTGTATATGTATGTTAGGTGCGTTCGAATAGTCAAATTTCTGAATCGAACCGAATACGAATATTCGCGAAATACGACCTCCCAATTTTCGAATCGAATATCGAACATTTGTTCATTCCTGAAGCAACATAAAATACAAAGTTTTCGCAGAGTACATTTGGTAAAAAATAGGAGATCAGGCTTATATATATTCACACATGCATGTGATACTGTTAACAACTACACGTGCGAATAACTGCGATGCTTGCAAATTATAAGTAACTGCTTTCAATTATATAGGGCAGCACATCCATCACATCCATCGTTCTGTCTCCATTTAATTCGTTGTAACGCAGGCACAACGACACTGACATAAAAGGCACATGAGCCAGCACACAGCGGTAACTTCCAACAACAAATTTATTTCCAGTTTTCGCTGCCGTACTTACACCACTCAAAACGTCATAGGACACGTGTACATTGGTAGGGAAGCACAAATGAAATAAATGAAGCCACAAGCAGACACCTTTCAGGCCACACTGGCTTTTACGGGGTATTCCGGTTAACGCGCTGAAAACATTTGAGTTCTTTAATAGATAATAATGTCGAGGGTTTACTAACGCATGCGTCACCAAAAGTTGCTATGTTTCTAGCTTTCATAGAACACACTGAAGGGAAGGAGGAAAAGGCAGTCATATCCCTTCCCTTCAGTGTGTTCTATTGCAGAGGCGTCCCAGTGAGTATATATGTACTCACCAGCTGCAATAAATCAATAGCTTTCATAACCAAGCACGTCATTTCGCACTTGCTTCTGTCCATAATAATTACTTCTTTTAATCTGGGTCGGAAGTCGGCATATATTGTAATAGAGGGCAAGGGAACTACCACACGCCACGTTCCTTACTTTGTTAATGTGGTCACGTGACCTATTATTCATGCATATACCGGTTTGACGTATGCAACTCTTTCCACAGGTGAGGGAAATGCTGTATACGACAGTCGTGGTGCAATCGCTGAATATGTTCTCATGATTTTTTTTTTTTCACGCGCTGTGCAAGCGATTCCTTCTGGCCTCTTCCTCGTGCGCGGGCTTGTTAATTTATTAGGCGCCGAACAAAAAAAAACGAGATTAATGTTACGCTTTCGAGAAATCTTTCCTTAGACTGTGTGAGAAAGCATGTATGTACGGGATGACGGCAACGTTCATCTAGTCAATGTCGATCAGTCAATGTCATCTAGACAACCTTGTACCAATCACTTGCTCGTAACCTTTTCCTTGTGCTTTCTTAAGCAGTCCTTTCGCGACTGACACTTCACTGAAGCACATCTTTGCTATTCCCATCTTTACGAGATGTGCTTCAGTGAAGCAGTAAAGACGTCATGCCGGCACCTCATGCACAATGGCTTCGGACAAGAAGTCGGGCGTTTTAGGCGATGCTGCATACCCTGTAGTCTCAAAAAATGTGAAACCCCAGAAAGTGTATTGCAGCAGTGTATTTTAATGTTCCTGCCTTGATTACATCATAAAAAGCCAAAAACACTGACACCAAGGACAACATGGGGGAAATTACTTGTGCTTAATTAATGAAATAAAGAAAGGATAAATTAATGGGAATTAAAGTGGATGAAAAAACAACTTGCCGCAGGTGGGAACCGAACCCACAACCTACGCATATCGCGTGCGATGCTCTGCCAATTGAGCTACCGCGGCGCCGTTTTCCCATCCATCCACTTCGCACGCGAAACGCGAAGGTTGTGGGTTCGGTTCCCACCTGCGGCAAGTTGTTTTTTCATCCACTTTAATTCCCATTAACTTATCCTTTCTTTATTTCATTAATTAATCACAAGTAATTTCCCCCATGTTGTCCTTGGTGTCAGTGCTTGTTGGCTTCTTATGATATGACTAATAAATATCGGGCCCCTCGGTTAACCCCCTTTCTTCTGCCTTACTTGTACGTTTCCAGGTGTTCGACTGCTGGGGTGTGGCGCTTGAAAACAAGGTACGTGGACAGAGTCGCGACGACGTGGATCCAAGCTCCACTTCTGCCACAGCAATAAAGCTGCACTGAATGTTGCTTGTAGCAGTACAGCCGATGAGAGGCTGTAGAACCGCCACAGCAATTCAAACGGCGCAGCGCGACTGGGATGGAAACAAAGAAACACAACCACATCACAGCGCTTGTGATGTGGTTCCTTTGTCTCCGTCCCAGTCGCGCTGCGCCGTTTGAATAGCGATGAACCAACATGCCCAAATCAAAGGCTTACCGCCACAGCAAACCAGTTTGGAGGCAATGAATTCTGCGTTTTTACGCGCCAAAACCATGATTTTGATTATGAGGTACGCCGTAGTGGGGGACTCCGGGTTAATTCGGACCACCAGGGGACCTTTAACGCGCCCCCAATGCGAGGGACACGGGCGTTTTTGCATTTCACCTCCATCTAAAATGCGGCCGCCGCGGCCGGGATTTGAACCCGCGACCTCTTGCTTAGCAATTTCGGGACTATGACGACATACTAGATTAGCGATGCGTTTTTAAGGAAGCTATGCAACACCACTGGGCTGTCTGTTTCTTTATTTTTTTTTTTCGTGTTTCAGACCTTCGTAATCTTTCGTGCAGATGTTTCTGCAAGAACACTGGCCATATGAAAGTTAAATGCCCCAATGCCAGGCTTCCTCGGGTGAATACCTGCCAATTTCTAGAATAGTAACGTATTTCAGACGAATGTATCTTTATTAAACTGAATACTGTCTCGGATATACTGAAAAAGAAAAATTATGCAGATCCCACGCACTGTGGGAATCGATGTAAGCGAAGGTTTCTGTGCTGGTTGCTTTGATTGACGATAATCGGCACTGATGTTGACGGCTAAAGCTTAATTTGCTCCAAAATTGCCGCGCGACTGGCCGCTCGAGGCATGTTGCGCGTATTCGCGGGCTTCTTTCACGCTCGACCCGCCGTGGTTGCTCAGTGGCTATGGTGTTAGGCTGCTGAGCACGAGGTCGCGGGATCGAATCCCGGCCACGGCGGCCGCATTTCGATGGGGGCGAAATGCGAAAACACCCGTGTGCTTAGATTTAGGTGCACGTTAAAGAACCCCAGGTGGTCAAAATTTCCGGAGTCCTCCACTACGGCGTGCCTCATAATCATAAAGTGGTTTTGGCACGTAAAACCCCAAATATTATATTATTATATTTCACGCTCGGAAAAACACTTCTATGTAGCACGTACTGAGCAACAGAAAGCTGTATCGGGAGTTTTTCATGTCGCTCTACAATATTCCCATTGACGCTTTTCATCTAACTTGAAGAAAGGGGGAACCGGCGAAACACAAAGGACGCGCACACAAGGAAAAGGCGTTAGACACGGACGGACGCTGTACTTTCAACTGTACTTTATTGAAATTTACATTGCCCCATATAACCTCCGACGCATGCGCATCTTCAACTCTTCCCAAAACCTGTGCATGAATGTCGATGTTTGAATAATCATATTTTACCTACCCGATAGGTAAGCACGTTCTTTGTTTGTAAAACACAAAGACGTATCACTGACACAAATTTCTTTCTCTTTTCCAATGTGAAACGCTCCTAAGATTTCGCGCTCGTATCTGGTCTTGCCCTTCCCTAAAATGGTCACACGACCGAACAATGGCGTACTTTTTTGGCACTTATTGCAGCCGTGTCTAAGGCCTTTTCCTGGTGTGTGCGTACTTCGTATTTCGCTGGCACCCCCTTTTTTCAAGTTCATCATGCAACAACTGGCCCAAGCGCTTGCGCTAGTACTTTTCATCTAATTATTATATTTGACAAGTAGTTTAATACTAATTATCTAATTAGGCGGAATGAAAAAAATAATGTGAGTATCTCCAGGCGACGGCAAATAACATTACCTTGGTTCTGTCCAGCTACGGCATTTACATATTTTTGAACTCCAGCTAAAGCTAGCTGGGACAATCTGTATAGCGCGGACGAAAGAAATTGTTGCGTTGCTTCACCGGAGTAAAAAAAAAGGAATATGTCGTCGTGCGTTGCCGCCGTCGCCGCCTCGACCCACACGCTCGAATCAAACACTCATAATTGCTTGACGTAAACACAAAAAATCAAAGTCCCTTTCTTAAAGGAAGACGGTTGAAGGCGAGACTTTCCCGCAATGCAAACTGAATCAAAGTCCAAAGTCAACGACCACGCAACGAACCCAAGAAATGCTGAGCGACCTGATGCTATGCATATGTGATTTTATTGCTTCTTTGGGACTGTATTCTTCTTTTAATTGAAGTTGAATGAAGGCAAATTTCGTTAAGTTGCATAGCCTTCATTTTAGATCATGTAACCGTTGATTACACGCACACACGCTTTCACCGACGACTCTACACTTGCCTTGTGACCGCTGCGGGAGACGGTCACAGGTGTGAGGCGCATAATGCAATGCAGATATATACAGTTCGTCCGGACAGCGTGGCGTCCAACCATCTTTCTTCAAGAAAGCGGCTTTAATTTTTTTTTTCCAGATCCTAAGATCCTAAGCCTCTGTTCACGCGCACTTGCTTTCTCCGATAAGCAGGGAAGCTCAGTTAATCGCGACAGGGGTGGTGTCGTGCCTAGCAGACGCAACTTACGCTTCCCGTGAGCTTTGTGCGCATGCGCTACTCTTGCTGAGCTTGTCGCTTCGCTCCGTTATCAGGCACTGACTGGCCTCACAGTCGACGCTGGGGCGGTACTGCGAATGTAAAACGTAGTGTTCTACGCAGATGTGTAGGTTGGCTTTCCTGCAGTGCGTTTTCGGCGCTCACGGACGAATCAGTGAGACGTAGAGGAAAGCTTCGCTTTACAATGGTTGGTACATTTGGTAACACTTCGCAGAACTCCACGCGCTACTATATATGTGGCTGGCTGCCTGCAAAATGTTTCCCATGTCACCGATTCCCACAGTGCATGGGATCTGCATATTTCTTAGTAATTTTCCCTGCAGGCCTACATGCTACACTCATCTAAGGACTTCACTCCTGCTCAACTCCAAGGCACCAAAGACGTTCTTGTAAGCTGAAACGTGTTCGTGCCTTCGTTTCGTGCCATTTTTATTTTTACTTTTTCTTCAAAAAAGCTTTGCTCCAGACTTTCTCCAACAAGCAGGACGAAAATAGCAAAGCTTCGCAGGCTGCCAATCCATGCACGTTATCGTCACGCTGACGGTAGCTGTAAATCAGTCACCAAGTAACATGTAACGAAGAAAAACTGCAGGACGCAGACCTCACGGAAACGTTGTCGCGCTGTTTAGCTCCAGCATTAATTTGCATAGAAGTCTGAACCTTGAGCAAACGAAAACGAACCTAGGCTCGAAACTGTTCTTTAAATCTACCGATAAGATTGTTGTTGTTGTTGTTGTTGTTGTTGTTGTTGTTGTTGTTGTTGTTGTTGTTGTTGTTGTTGTTGTTGTTGTTGTTGTTGTTGTTGTTGTTGTTGTTGTTGTTGTTGTTGTTGTTGTATAATATAAGCCAAACCGCAAGCGATTCGCCAGTCGCGGTGATCTATGGTAGACGTTGCCTATTACCTAGGAGGTGCTATTTGTCGCCGACCAAAAGAAAAAGAAACGCATTTACCTCTCACATTCTTCTTACAGGAGTGTTTCAAAAACACTGAAGCGGTGGATCTACCAGCGCATGCCCTCGATGACCTCGCTTCACTTTGGAGTCAGTACACGAAGACAGGGTGAAATAAGCGAAGCACAGGGGAAAAAAAACGGCAACAAAGAAACGCGGGGCACAGGACTACCCCTTTAAATTTGGTTTACCCCCCCCAACCCTCCCCCATCTCTTTTCCTCTTTCTTTCGTAAACTCTTAGCTGAGGGGAGAGTTTTCATTTTGGCCGTAGGTCGACGAGTTTTGCAACTACAAGTAATCGGATATGGGTTGCTTTTCTTTTTCACGAGCGGGAAGAAGGGGAAGTATGGCTACCTGTGAGCAAATAAGACCCAAAATTGGCGTACGTACATGTCCTGCGAACAAGTAAGCCCATTACGAGTTCCAATGAAGCACATCGGGCGCCATGTCAGCGACCGCACTTCTAAAACATGCGCTAAGCCGCATGCTTCCACTACTTCTAAAGCCGTCTAATGTATGTCTCGTTAAACTCAGTACAGAGAATGGCATACAATGTACGAAGACGGCTAAGGCATACAGCGTAATATCAAATCAGCACAGCAAGGTCTTCTACGACGACTAGTGCCTCTTGATGCACGACGGAAATTGTTTGCAGTCGAATCTGCGACTATATCGCGAACGAGAGAGATCCAAGAAAGCAGTGGTCCATTGAATAAATCTGTGGAAGAGTTTGCACGTGTATCTTTGAAAAACCTTATTCTCGTCACACTTGCCCGATCAATGGGCACCACGAAATATAAAAACTGTGTCCAAGCAACACGGCTGCAGAGTAATGGAGCAGTAAATATATTTCCACTGGACGGTACGGACGGATGGCGTCCGTTCGTTCTTCAGGCACACCTCCAGCCTATCGCACGCCCAGTGTGATCAAATTCAAGAAAGAACAACGACAAGCAGTGAACGCTCCGAAACTGGAAAATCACGTCTTTGGTCCTGTGCGAGCAAACAAGCTGATAAAATCGTATAGCGCGTTCTTTTCTTTTTTTTTTTTTTTTTTTTTTTTTGTGCAGACAGCGTCCACGACAACGATGCAGAACGTAACCTGCTGCGCTCGGTATAAGATACCCTCGCAACGTTCGCTTTTTATCGTACTACTCGACAGACAGCGCCACGTCATCTCCGGTGACCGGAAGTGGTGTGGCGCACCCGAAGGGCTGGGCCCTCTCGCTTCCTCGAGCTTTCCCGGCCGTGGGTGGCGGCTGGTGGTCGGCGGCGAAATGCGTGAAATTCGCGAGCCTCTCGCCTCCGCCAGCAGCGACGGAGGCCGCGGCAGCGCGCGCCGCGGCGGAGGACGCGTTGCGCGCCAGCTCGGATCCCGTCGGCTCGTGGAGGAGCCGCCAGGCAACCACGGCCAGAGCGGCGGACACCAGCGACACGGTGGCGCCGGCAAACAGCAGGCTGCACGCGAACAGCCACAGGTGTCGCACGCTGACCAAGGGAACAACCACGGCCCCTGCGCTGCCACTCGTGCTATTGCCGGTCGTGGTGGTCTGCTGCAAACGCGCGGTGTGGATGACTTCGTGCAGACGCCACCGCCTTCGTTGCCAACTTAAAGCCTGCTGTATACTGAGTACAGGCTTCGCCGTCATGGCGCGCAGCGGCCCCCGGGCCTGCGACACCCTTAATGAAGAGCGGCGCCGGAAGTGATAGGAAAGCATATGCACCACCGCCATATCAATAGCGCACCTGCTGCACTTTGCCGAATGTAAAGGTTTACCGCACGGGCATGATCTTTTCCTTAGCTTACAATGCGTGGCTAAAGCTCCGCATTATTCTCCTCGAAGTTGACCCAAGCAGCTGGTACGCCGGCAGCGTTCGCGTGAGAATGAAACAACCACGCAATCTTTTAGCCACAGGGACAAGCTTCGGCTGTGCCGAACGAAAATCCTTGTACGGTTGACTTCACTTATCAATTTTGGGATAGCCGTACAAGCTCATTCGGAGAATGTTTTGGTGTCAAGCGAGTGTACTCTAAATAAAATGTTTACTCTCTTTGGGGCTTATCTTGTCCAGCAACGATAACCATCACCAATCTAGGCGTACGCGCCTTTTTTTCCCTATTACTCTCCGCTTGCTATACTTTCTCGTCAGGGTGGCTATGCGTCACACCGACACAAGCATGCCCTATCGTAATCTGAAGTATACCGGGCGAGCAGCGTTGAAGATTAAGCAAAAAAGACCAACCCTTCCCCTACCGACAAATGGAGGTAAGCAAAGCTTGTCCTGCGTGCACGTGACCTTCGTCCCGGTTAAGTAACCCACAGGTAATGGTGCCGGATTGCTTCGGCATCCCGCTCCGTCTGCTCGGGAGCTTCTTTTCGTTACTGTCGGATTGCCTGGGCTCGGGCGGCTCTAACGGCTTAACGGCAAGCCTTTTCACGGGCGAGTTCTCGCCGCCGCTCGTCGAAAGGCTGCCTATTCCTCGGGGGAACGCACAACGCATGGCTGTCCCATCCGTTTACCGAGATTGACCTGAACGCAAACGATCGAAACCGGCGCAGCACGTGCGGAACCCTTTTCTGCCCTTCCCTCCCCGGTGGCGACGAAACGGCTCTGGGTTGAGCGCGCGCCTATGCAGCTGGAATCCTTGCTAACTACTCACGCTCCGGCGCCGGCGCAGCTGTCAACTCGTCAAGCCGCCCTTCCTCGCAGCTGCTCGGCCCTGGGAGCAACTGTTTTTTTTTAATCTGCGTGACCCCGACAACGCCACCGAAATTTGCAGTATACAAGCTTCGGTTGAAAAAACGCACGCACGGGAGACGACGATTATTGTCGGGGGACACGACACCTATGCCCCAAGGGTTACAGTTCCCTTTTTCTTATAATGCGGATAAAAGAGCGTTAATTCAGACGCGAAAATATACCAAACATAAGAACAAAATGTACACAAGAGCGTCTCTGCCGTTTCTGTGTGTATCTGCCGACAATTCTCTGCGCGCATCTTCCGTGTCAACTGTGGAGGTTATAGCGGGCACAGAGGCCACGTCTATCTGCCCTTACCTCCTGGATGTGGTGCCGGCACCATGTGGCCACGGGACCGCTAGCGGACAGCATGGGACACTCATCCGAAGCGGCATGGGAGTAGTGCACTGGAGACAGCGTCCGCCGACCGCCCAGCGGCGCGGGAGGATAAAACACGGACACCGGCTGCACGCGGCAGCGTGACGGGCCGGCCGTGATCACGGGCCGAGAGGCGGATCGGTACGCACCCACCATGGTCTCTTGGCCAGTCTTGTACACAGGTTGCAAAAAATATATAACCGATCAGAGCTGCAACTGCCTTCCTTTCTATCGGATATGTAACAGACGGATCTTGAAACGGCACTTTCTATTTCGTTCCTTCTTTTATTTTAAGCGAAGCTTTTCTTTTTTGCGAACCTTCGCAAAACCTTCGCGAAGGTTCGCAGCATGAAGCTGCGAACCTTCACAGCTTCATGCTGAATCCTATAGTGAAAGGAAAAAGTGACATCCATCCGTACGTAGAACGAAGCGCCAAGGGAAACCCACACGGGCTTCTCAGAAACAAACCTTCGTAGTTGAAGAAACTTCCGTCCTGGTTCGGGATTATAGCGAGATTATCTATATAGTATAAGCCCAACTTCTGCATTCAATCTTGGATTTCGACGCCTTCGTGCGGTATCTGAAGTACACTTCACGGGCGGTTCTCGTCTTCGCCTACGAAACAATGGTCTGTCGCACAAATCAGCATCGTTCTTCTAGAAAGGCACAGGCAACGAAAAAGAAGAAAAAAAAAAGTTCAGCCTTTTCTACATATTGCACGCCGCATGCACCTGGCTTCAAATCAGAGCGCGAATTTTATTACGATTAGCATTTTAGCCTACTTCAGCCACTTCGTGTCTACTATAAGAATCTGAATTTATTATTAGAAGTTGGGTCACATTACAAGTATCTGGTATACAGGAGGAGGTCCCATATAGTCAAAGATTATATCGGGACCTCCCGATACAGTCTCGGTCCGCTCGAGTGCCTTGAGCGGCCAGTCCGCACAGCAATTTTTCGTGCATTTGCGGGCTTCTTTCACGCTCGGAAGAGCACTCTCATGTAGAATGTATTGAACAACTGAAAGCTGTATTGGGAGTTTTTCATGTCGCTCTACAATTTTCTCGTTGACACTATTGATCTAACTATAATTTTTGAGAAGTTCATTAATTAATTAAGGCTAATTATCTAGTAAGGCGTAATGAAAAAAGATAATAATTTGAGTATCTCCCAGCGACGGCAAACAACATTACCATGCCCAGCTACGTGGCATTCGCATATTTTTAAACTCTGGCTAAAGTTAGCTGAGACACCCTGTATATATAGCAAGGGAAAGACATGGAGGCTAACCAGAGGATTTCTCCAGTTGGCTCCCTCGGTACCTTGTACTGGGGAAGAGGTAAATGAGCACAAAGGGTGAGAGAGAGAGAGAGAGAGAGAGCTGGTTCGGCGCCTTTTCGCGGCATATGAAGAGCACTTCACGGACACTTTTCGTCGTGTGCAAGGAATCTGCGAAGAGTACACCAGGTGTTCTTGCGAAGACCTTTAGCCATTCTTTCTGTAAAAATCACCCATGGCAGATGGCACAATTTAGTCCTTGAGCTGGTCTGCTCGAAGAGGCGGACATTACCTGAAATGGAAATGCATGATCGACTAATTAACAAAATATCATTAAGTTTTAACTAATTGTAGTATGGCACTTATTGCAATTTACAGATTGTAGTGGGTGAGACTGCAAGGCATATCCACTCGAAAATACTTCAGTGGACGACACTATTTCGAGAAGGCGCCATCAAACTTGCGGTAAAGCAGTGCGGTTTATTGTTTTTAACAGAACGCCGTGTGCATTGAATCGCAAGAAAGTAACTGGACCACCCATGCATTTCTTCACAAAGTTCGGGAATTAATGTATTGAAACTTGCGTCATCCTGATAATTCGTTCCAGGCAATTCAGCCTTGTGAACTGTGAACAATGTGCGAACTTCAATATGTGCCGTTGTCAGCTCAAAATTTAATTAGTGAATTTTTGGTTAATTAGCCGATTATGCACTGCGATTCCTCCAGCAAATAATGTCCACCTATTTGAGCAATCCAGCATCAGTATTGTATCTGCTACTGCTAATTTTTTTTTCTTTTAATCGCTCAATGCCTTCGCAGAAACACTCGCAGTTTATGAAGGTCACCTCCGTGTCCGTTGGCGCTGAGGGCCGGCCGTCCTGACAGTCGGTATGGCGGTGGTGAAAGTGATGGCGACACCGCTTCCTGCAGCACTCGTCGTCATCGCCTTCGGCTGTCCCCAACGCGTCGACCGGCCCAGGGTCGGCTGCAGCGCTGATCAGCCGCTTCGTCCCGGATTCGACGTTGTCTTCTCCGCCAGATCCCACAGCGTTGCCCATCGTGTGTGACGTCCTCTTCTTCTTCGTCACCTTTTCGGGCCTCAGACAGAGAGAGAGCTCTGTTCAGTTAAGGTCAGTAAAGAACCCGATAAAGCATTCATTCAAAGCTACGCATGCGTTAATTTCTGGGTAAGATGTTCATTACTAGGAGAGAAAAATGAAGGCTTACCCTACATTTCTTGAATTTCCCGCTGGAAGGAAGGAAAGAAATCAACTTTATTCAAGGTCATGCAGGCCACGAGAGCTTTCGGGCTCTCATGGAGTGTGCGTCTCCCACGACGGAACCGGGAGGTTGAGTTTCCTGGTGGCGTCGTGGACCTGTTGGACGGCACAGAGTTGGGGAGCGAGTTCTTCGCTCCGGATTGCTTCTTCAAACTTGCGCTTGTCCGGTCAGTAGTTTATGTGAGCTTGCGAGCACGGCCAGTGTAAATGATAGACGTTAAGGGGTGTATTGCAATTGGTGCAATAAGACTTGTCGTAGAGCTCAGGCATGTAGTGGTGTAGACTGTTTTGCGTGGGGCATGTGTCTGTAGCATTCTGAGTGTAACCGCTTGAGCTCGAGTGAGCGTGCGGTGTGGCGTGCTATACTCTCTACGTTGTAGGTAGTAGTGTTTAGTGATTTGATTGTATGTACCGGGCGCGTCCTTATTCTCCGAGTGGTCGGGTGAAGCTGGAACTGTAGTGCCCATGACGACATGGGTTTCAAATTATTTTCTTATATTTGGCCCGCAGGAGGCGCAGTATGTCGTATTATATATATATATATATATATATATATATATATATATATATATATATATATATATATATATATATATATATATATATATATATGAGTTTATGAAACTTGCCGAGTTCACTAATTTGACTAAGCCAGAACAGACGCAGTCAAATTGGTGACGTCACGGCTGGCTAGTGCGGGAACTTCAAGGTGGCGTCGCCAGCTCGTTATTTTTTTTTCTTGCGTCTTTTCTTGCTCATCAAGCTTCCCCTCGCCGTAACTGCGGCTTTTCTTTTTTTTTTTTTTTGGGGGGGGGGTGCATGTCTAAAGGCAAGCAGTTTACTGATGTAGCCCTCTTAAGCTGTATTCACACGACGGGCCGGATCGCTGATTCAGTCCGACGACGGACGCGACGCGGCTGACCTGTGGCGTACCGCGCCGCAAGCCGCTCGTCTAACGCGGTGACGGACACCTCAAAGTGCCTGCAGATCCCTTCCCGGCGGCGGGAAAAATGCTTTGTGCTCTCAGGCAGCCGCGGACAGGGAGTCCAGCGGAAGTGCACTACCAGGTGCCTTTTTTTTTTATGTGTACCAATTTTTAAAGAATTGCCTGTGGCAGATAGCCCGATTCTAACCCTTGAGTTAAATTACTCGACGAGGCGGACATCACATCTAAGAGAAATCAGAATGCTTACTTGAATAACTACTAATAACTGTACTAATAAAATTTTGACGATGCGGCGGTCGGGCATGGCCTGACTGTCCCAACGTGGGAGCGGCCCGCAGCGCGCTGAGTCGCGCACCTCAGGACCTTCATTAAAGTTTTGCATCCATCCATCCATCCATCCAGTTACCTTACGCGCCGTAAGGTAACTAACTCAAAATTTTAGGGCAATTTTTCGACTTGGTGCTGGTGTAATGGTTGGGCTCGGGCATGAAATAGATGGTAGCTGGCTTGTGCTGTCGTCCAACTTATCCACGCTGAGGACGTTGTTGAAGGGGAGAGACTTGTTCTAATCGAGAACGAGGAATACGAAATTTAGTTACAGTATTTACATGAGAACGTTACAGTACAACTGAAAGAGGAATGCACACTGAGGAGCCGCCAACGGCTCCTTAAATACACTCTGTCCTCCTAGATGCCTAGGTGAGGGGAAAAACGGCCGTTCCACCTTCGACCAAGGGGAGCGTTCAAAGTCATCATCGCCGACCCGCCTTTGAGGGGGAGGGTTTACACGCTCACTTCCGCACAAGTTTCACTGAACACACCGATGTGAGTGGGTTTCTTGCAGACAGGGGTCTTGACCCGAGCAGGCGCCTCTTGATCCTAGCGTTGACGCCGCAGACAATGGCCGCCGCGTCTGTCCATGACTTCTAAGCCCCGTGATACGGCCGCCAAACATCTTCTCCCAGGAGTTCCACCGCTTCAAACAAGCCGTGACGGTGACGGCAAACCCACTAACAATACTTGGTCCGCCGACTGCGTTTAGTCATAGCGGCGCCAAAGGGGTGTTGATGCGGCACATTGTCGTCCCTACAATACAAGTCGCCGCAGCAGGTGGAGAAGGGTTCCAAGGTCGCTTGTGAGAAGCTCGCCACCTCCGCAGCTGCGGCTGCCTGGGAAAATTTTGTAGGTCGGTAGCCTTGCAGGCCGTTCGTAACACTGGTGATCGAGTCGCAAGGCGTAACCTCATGAAACGAATTCTGAACACTATACCAGTTTCGAGATATTAATTTTCAAGGTATCCGACGAAATACGTACATTGGCGTTACAGTTACTTGCGAGGTTCAATGCATAAAACAGCGGTTTCTTCAAAAAAGATATATAGGAAGAATAAGTGGAACAGTGCAATTTTGCCGCTGGCGGCGCATATCTCAAAACCAGTCCCATCCTCAGAATTCGTTCCAAGTCTATATGCCTTGCAACACCACAAGCGACAGTTCGTAGATTGCAATATGTGCTGTAAATTACTTAGTAAAAAAAAAAGCTTTGTGAAATACGTATCCGAATCTACGCCAACTACACGCCATGTCCCCCTCGGCCTACCCCAATATGTGCACGCTGTGCGGAGGAAGGCTCATTTTCGCCCAAATTTCTTGGGAGTGCGAATCTAATCCCCCCTCCCCCCAAGATCAACGAACTGGCCCTGCAGAAAATATCTTTCAACAGGAGCACTGGGAGACTCTGCTCGCCAGGGAATACCGAGAGGCGCAACTGGCACTTCTCGGCCAGGTCAGGCGGGTCAGTGGCAGCGGAAGTCAGTGGAACCCTGGACTGAGGGTACCACCCACCTGCAACTTCTACACCCTTTCTCTTCAATAAAGTTTCCATGTATATTGTTGATTAGTAAGATTCCGCATTTGATTGCTCATGGAAGTAAAGTCTCCCTCATCGGGCAATCTAGTTACAAGGGTTAGAATTGTGCTATATGTAAGACGCGATTTTTTAGAATTTGGTGCAGCTAAAAAACGTACACAGTACGAACATTTAATGCCATGCTAGTGTCTCGAACATGGCAGCGCGCCGGTCGAGATTTTCTTGAAGTATGTCTATGCGTGAAGAAAAGAGGAGAATGGTAGAAAACGACCAAGGGAGGACGGTATGAGAGATAAACTCCGGTTTTCCGCGCCGCAACCTGCTGCCAAGCGTCAAAGGCGTTATTCGTGTCTTGTTTTCATGAGCGTTGCACCATTGCCGCTAGTCATTTTCCACATAAACTTTCCGCTACTGGATAACGCAGTCACCATCAGCGTTCAGCATGTGCGGTACTTGAACTGAATGTTGCTTCACAGAGCATGATGTCATAGCTCATACAGCTATACTGTGCTGCATATCTTCCGATCGGAATCTGTGCAACCAGTCTCAGAATCGATAGGACTTGGGTTCGAGCCCAATGGTGAACGTTTATTCACTCATCTATAGAATGACGGTGATCATACTGCCATTAAATACAGAAACAAAGAACAAATAATACGTACAGGCACCATTTTCGCCTTACAACCCACGAGCCAAACTGGCAATCTTCGTTGGAATGCGCTTCTCTGCAGGAGTCCTAATGCAGAGAAACCAGCTCTTGGGCGTTCGCAAGCTCGTTGCGCGGTCTTTTCCTTGTGTAGCTATATAAAAAAGCAGATTTGTGCGACATAGCAGAATTACAGCCCAGTTCCCTGCGAAGCTATTCCTTAAGAAGCAGATTCATTACGAATTTTACCTGCTTGTAGTTAAACCACACAGGGTAAAACGTTGGCCACATGACTGTTCCTATAATCTGCACTGAATATGTTCTCGCTGGCTGTTCACAGTTCCTCCGGGACAGCGAGCTATATTTTGCGCCCTTCGTGAAACACTTATTACGCCGGCTCCTTTAGAATGCATTGTAGTCTATATATTTGCCGACAAAGTATTAATCAAACCCAAGCGTACGCCATTGAAATCTATGACGTCAAGGTGAACTGGTCGCCAGTTTTTAGCTTTTGCGTCTTTTCTGGCTTACCGAACCTCTTATAGGAGTGGCTTTTCCAGTATTTTGGAATAATTTACTAAATGCAGCGCACGTTTGCAGCCCTCACTACGTCTGGCCATGTTGAGCTGACAAGCGCAGAGCATACATTGCGCGATAACGATCGTGTCTGCAAAGTATTAAATCGCTACGCGCCCTGGAAAGATCCGAAATTTCAAACCGAACGCCGTTTTTCCTTCTCCTCGCGGCCGCCGCGCTCCAAGCCGGACGGTGACGTAGTCGTGCCACTGCGCCTATGTAGTGTCCGCAGTGTGACGTCGCTCGTGGTGACACGTGACTTCGAGAATTATTCAAGACACCTGTTATCTGTGCGATATCTGTTGCTTGAATTGATGAATTGAGGTTTAGAGAAATAATAAAACATACAAACGGAGTGTCTGCGTGTTTTTTTTTGTTTTTTGTTTTTTTTACTTCGCACCGAAGGGAGAGATGTACTTCCGCTTCGTCTGCTTGTTTCCACGGTCGTGCGGTCACGTGCGCAGGTAGAGAAACTGCATTTTTTTTACCATGTTCCAGCGCGTGATCATGCTCGGAGATCCGCTTGTTTTGCCTTAGTATTTATGTAGCACTAAATTATACCGATAATCATATTTCTTTGTGAACAGCGCGCAAAATCGTGCGCGAACGAGAACAGCTCGCGCGCGACGCCGTCGGCGGAAGTGTGTAGCGCCGAAAAAAAAAGGGGGGGGGGCGAGGAGCAAAAAAAAAAAAAAAGAGGGCGGGGCCTGTGACGTATGCGTCACGCGATCTTCGAGGTCCGGTATGGGTGAACGCAGGGACGGAATTTCGCTTGCGAACGCTAGACGGGGCGAGTGGAGCGTCTTGGCTTGGCAGTGGAGCCCGCCTGCTGAAATCATGGGTTCGCGGCACTGAAATATTTTTATCGCTGCTATTAATGAGCAGATTTGAAAATTTTTTTGCGGCAGAACGCTCCCTACAGACACGTAACGATTTCCAGCGTATAACCAAAATTTGATATGGGGCCCTTTAATTGTCCCTTTAAGATTTTATTGTCGCATGGGTCGCAATTTATTCGGACGCACTTACCTTCCCATGCAATTATGTTCCCCCTTCTCTCCCCCCGTTTTCTTCAAATTCGATACCCGTGGCAGTTACTGTTCTGAGGACAGTGGGTCATTTTAAGTTTTCTGCGGTCTGTCAAACAGAATGCTCCCGTGTGCTTTCGCAATTTACGGCAGAGGCCATAATTAACCCACAAACTTTTGAACTTTGCCTATACATCACCCACAATATAAACAAGGACACTGGTATGGCTCACCAAGGAAGCCTACTATGTGCCTCTTGAAATGCACGAAAATAAGGAGAAAAATGTTCATTATTAGTTTTGCAAATAATTACTGAAGCTAGAAGCATTAAGACTTTCTTCCCCAAATCATTCTTAACCTTGCCTTCATTCCCCCCCCCTTCCAACTGCGTACTCGATGTCATGTAGTTTTCCTAGGAGACAGGAAATATGGCAGATAACAGCTGTGCTAACACTTTTGAACGCTTGCTAAAGCAATTCTATTGCGAAGCTCGAAATTACCTGAAGCTCTTGAAATTTTTACCGCAAATCACCCCATTTGCTCAAAATGTCAACTTCGTGGCAAGTCGAGTTCTTTTATATCATTTGGCAAACTTCCTGCGGGGTTAGCAAAATGTGCTTGTAAAGCTCCTGAACGTTTCTACAAGCAATTTTCCACAAAGGCAGTCCCGAACCTATACAGTTCGAGCATTTATTGGACATCCCCCACAAAATACTTTTCAATTTAACTAAATATAAGCAACATGCATCGTTTTGTTCACTGAGAAGACTGGGAAAACTATGCGTCTCGTATAGTTATGTGGAAAGTTGGGCGAGTTGGGTGATTAATTATCATACCTTGGTGGTGAAGCAGTGCACTGACAAGGATAACGCGAAGACACACAAGAAAACACGACACACAGCAAGTGTCGCGTTTTCTTCTGCGTCTTCGCGTTGTCCTTGTCAGTGCGCTGCTTCACCACCAAAGTATGATGGTGCCTCGTATAACCCAGAAATTAGGAGAAGACCAGTATTCAGTAATTATTTCCAAAGCTCATAATTAACCTATACACTTCAAGCCTTAGCACATCACCCACAACATGGCACCCATTCTCTCCAAGTACAAGATTGCTTGTATCTTTGGGTCTCCCAAGGTAGCTGGGAAACACTGCAAGTGTTGCATATACTAATGCCGCTGAACGTGCAGAAAACAAGGATTTAGCAATTTTCATTTAGCCCCTCACCAAAACACTTCAAAATGTGTTCACACATGGCCACCAGCAGCTGAAATTCGACCACATAGTTTTGCGAGAAGTTCCAGGCTGCAAATTAAAGTATGTATCAAATAAAATAAATGAATTAAGCAGATACTAACAAGTGCCAACATTTTCACGTGTTCTCACTCAGTAAGTCCAACATTCACTGAATGAAGTGAAAGAGAAATAGGCTGAGGAGTAATAAATTTTATTCCATATGCAGTTGAATAGAATAGTTCTATAACGGTTACATGTAAATCCTACCTGGAACCCAAATAATTAGTCAACAACGATCTCGTGAATGATATATTTCGTGCTATTTCACATCTTCCCATGCCCAATATTGTCCACATTCGCAAGGGGCATGATGCAAGTTGAAAGAACTGCTAGATGTTGACACTGTGCCTGAAAGCCACAAGAGGGCCTAGGGTACAGCGTGCACATTTTCATGTGTGTCTTGGTGCTCGGGTATACAGCTCATCGTTACATGTTCTCTGTACGTCAAATATCAGATCCATACGAAGACGAACCTGCAATTGATACAAAAGTGACCGCAAACATGCTGATCTTGTTTACTAAGGAGAAGCGTACTTGGTCACTATAGCACTTCTGAAGTATTCATATACATCACTGTGGAAACTGTGCACTATAGCACTCCTGAAGTATTCATATACTGCACAGTTTTCACAGTGAAGAAACAATCTCAGACACTATCATGCTTCAGAAGTTATTCATAGCACTACACATTCCTCAGAGTAATAATCATAAGTGCTCATTCGATATTTAAAGAAAAAACTACTGAATATATGTATTACAACATTCAGGCCCTGGCACTGGTTTTCGGTGACTATAACAATCAATTAAGTACGATAAGGCATAGCACAGGATAAAAGTGACAAGCACATCTGTGAAAAGAAAAACATTTAGGGTTTAGGCAGTCAATTGGCCCAACACAAAAATTTGAAGTGTACCACACCAGAACCTGATAGAAGGTTTTGCCAGAACCAGTCAGGCTTACCTTTCCTTATATGGTAGCGGAAGGTGCGCTGCTTTAAAGATTTGTCTGCAGAAAAACGAAAGTATACGAGTCTGTAAAAGTCAATTTGGTGTCTCGGGAAGAAAAAGAATATGAGCAGACTTTAGCAATTCCATCAGCTTTGGAGTCATTTGCTGCCACAGCAGCAAGCTCTCACAGCATTAATGCCTTATGAAGAAGTTCATGAACTTTCAAGCAAACTTCAGCACAAAGGCACTAGCCTAGGCTAAAATGTAGGTAAGCATACTGACAGCTGCAGACAATAGCCATGGCAGACTAAAAGATATGCCAGAAGCATGCTTCTAGAAAACTTAAGGTAAAAAAGGGGAAAAAAAAAGAATACTCAGTTTCCTGAGCAACTTTGCAGCAACTATGGTTCAATAAATTCCATGACTCCGCCAGTGAAATGCCAACAACTTTTAGATTAACTATATAACTTAACTCATTAGAATTTGCGCACACTATCTCTGAAAAAACTAACAGATGTTCAATGTGCAACAAAATGTAGTGCAACCAGATCTTGACTTAATCATTCTTTGCTGTATCCTTTACTGGTTCACATCAAAATGTGAATAGTTTACTGTAGTAAACTGTGTTCGAAAGAAATCATGTTTTACTGTAGTTTGTAAAAATCAGCAGAAAATGTTGAACACAGTGCAATTACCAAGCAGGCATCTGAAAGTTCTGCACTATTGATGCATGCAAAACATGCTGTAAGTCATACACCAAGACAACCATACCCACAATGTTAACAATACAATTGCAATCATAGCAAAATTCACATTTCGGCTGAATTTCTGCATGCAAGGTAACAATTTCTCATTGTGTCCTTTAACCAACATGTACAACAACCTTAGAGCAATAGAACTATACTCCTAGTTTTCATTGGCAAACGTCATGAAGCTTCAAACCACATGACATTAAACTATGCCTCAAAACGTATGTCGGTGCCACTAAAACAAGCGCATCAGAAAAGGTCTCCACCTAGCCTTATTGCTAAACACAAGCGTGATAGTGACAATGTAAACCTGAGGTGTGACTCAACAATAAAATTTACACTTGCTCTTCAGGCACTTTAGCCATTATGGCTAGAGTGAAAAAACATATGTAATTCACACCGGAAACAGCATATCCACACAGCCAGACCTAAGTATAGTGTTTGAGCCCCTCTCTAACATGCAAAATGAGAGTAATTAAAATGTTCCAAACGGCAATTCAGATGTTCACACTATACGAATCTTCATGCAGACATGAAAAAAAAATGAAAAAAGAAATGCTGAGGTCAACAATCTACACAACATATCGTATACAACTGACACCTTCAATGATTCGAAAGACTATACCCATGCACCTGACACAAAAACAATGTTGGTCATCCAGGCAGTATGGGTTTTTAAAAAAATGTCAAAGCAGTCAAGCCACCAAACAATGTGGCAAATGAGAGGTTCCCTGCCTAATTTCTTTGTGTTACCTTTTAACAAGGGGTGCAGAGCTGGTTCACATAAAAGCATGTTGTATGTAGCAGCTGTAGTAGCAGGGTAGACACAGTGGATTTCATGTGTTGCTCCAGCCTGGCACTATATCATATAGGCTTGTGTAAGGGCTACAGCCCCAAGTTGGCAGCCCAAAATTTGAGGGAAAGCAATTTCCAACAGAGAAGCAATCGTGTTCGTAGCCCGATGTGACGCGCGTCCATTGGCGAATTTTCGCGTGCCACTACTAGGTGGCGAGAGCTGCATTTAACCTCCGATGCAATGGTACATCCGACGTACAAGACGCTGGCTCGCCAGTATCACTTTGACCAAGAGGTCCAGTCCTGTCTAAGGATCGTCAAAATTGTGAAAAAAACTATGGCCCTTATATGAGGCTATATGGTATTCTTCTTTTGAAGTGTGCCATCCGCTGAAATACCAATACTTGCGGCACTGTCAATGGCATTTCTTTGCTGTTTTATTTTGATATGCATCTCCGCCATTTGTGACAGCACAGCTTGGCAATTTTTATAAGAAAACTGAAGTTTTGGTATGAATTAATTTTCTCTGCCAATAACTTTTGTCTTCCCATCCAACAAGCATTCACAGAATTCCAACTTGTCGGTATAGCAGGGCTATGTTTTCTCCTTACTGCACTATAAAAGGCTGTTCCGTACTGCACCCGAATTTCATTGATAAAATTGATAGCAATACACTGCAGTACTGCAATTCCCTTGTTAATTTTTAGCACGGAACAGATGACAAATGTGACACTGACATGGCTGCTCATTCTTATAGCCGGTATATTGCTGTTATGGCCAGCATTATTATAAGTGGGTCATACCCTACCACTGTAGTTGTCAGAATTGCAAGGTTCCAGACCATACAGCACACTCTACTTTCTTTCAAAATAAAGCAACCTCCTCTATTATTCGTGGCTCTGAATGGGCAGCACAGTCACCAACCAACAATTCGGACATGCTTGAGTATTTCGACAGCTCTGTGGACCACCACTGAACCCACTGACTTATTTTATACATTAAGTCAATAGGGTACAGAGAAACTTCGGACACCTTACAACATGTCAAGCAATATAATTTAAACTCCAACTGCACAGCCGTGTGCTAATTTGGCCAAGTGGAGCAGTAATAGAGATAAGTACATTTTGATCCGTCATCGAAATGGTCACCAGTCATGCCATCGGCACCTCCTCGAAACCACAACTAGGTAGCAAAGCCTAGTCAATCTAGTAGTTGCCGACTGTGCCCAAACCGCAGGACAAGCCAGGCCACCAAGTCGTAAAGGCTGCAGTTGCGATTTATGCGATTTTTCATGCAAGTTTCGTTACGCACTTATCATCCACTGTTCGTGGCGAGCCGATCCTGTTGATGACATGAGTGGAGCGTCGCTCTGACCACTGACAAAGTGCAAAATGCAGGAAAAGGAATAACATAAAAGACAACGCTAGAAAATCGCGGCAACCGACCGTCTATGTCAAAAGCAACGCGTTGACAAACTTAAACCGTATTCTTGAATTACCACTTTCAAAGATACCTTCACTTTCCCTATATTTCATGTGACTAGCACTGGACACATCGATGAGTACTGTGATAAGATAGAACGCCTGGCACCGTGCCATGAACACGCTCGCTCGTAGACATCAATGTGTCTTATGCTACTCATGTGACAGCATGCTTGACACCGTGCCGAGGATGCCATCACTGATAGAGGGTGATGATGTCTTGCACAAGTCATGCAAAAGAGTGTGCAAAAGAATTCTGTTGCTCGTAGATGCCAATGTGCTTTGCGCTGGTCTCAAGAAACTGAAGGTGTACCTGCAAGTGGTGATCCAAGAATACAGCATACCTTTTTGGCCACTTGTGAAATACAGTCGCTTATCTTCTGCTGAATCTAATATTTCGGATTCCCGATTATTCAGATGTTTTGGCGATCCTAATCGGGAAGAATTATCAGTCCGCGACTGTATGTACACATCAATGCCGTACTGAAATCCCATTCACAACTACACAAGGTTCGTGGAGCTGAGCCGGGGATAAGGGGACTGATTAAGGTACGGTTCGCTGTATTGGCAACATGCAAGCTTGGCAGCCATGATGACACTACTAAATTAAAGTTTGTGCGTTGTACTAATATCAGCCACCAGACAAGATGGCACACACAGAAACAAAATCTCAACTACAACGTCAAAACAGTCTATGATCTCTATATCTAACATAATGAGTCGGCAGCGTTGATTACCGACAGTCCATCCACACCCATGCTACTTTCAAGGGCGATTTGGCAACAGTCCAGGTTTCCCTAGCCTACAACGGCTAAGAAATAAATATACAAGGAGTCCCACAAACACTCGGCTGGTGCAAGAATAAAGCATATATGCTTTACGTACGCAAGTCCCACAAAGGTTTTTCACTTGCACCTTTTCTTGAAAGATGTTGCCACAGATGCATATTTCAGACAACGCTATCAGTAATGCACAAGTATTGAAGAAATAAAATGCAGTGTTGATCAACATTACCTAAAACAAATACAAAAAACATGCTCCAATGGTGAGGATAAATGTGATATATATATAATATGCAGCTCTGTCCGTAACAGAGGACTGTTTCCTTTAGAAACACTAGCAACCTTCGAAATGCCTACGAATCATGCTGACCGCTCTTTGAAGTCTTGGCATTCGAGCCAGTGCTGTCGTAAGACTCGTCAGCCTCGTCCACCGTCAGGATTTTCCCGTTGCAGTGGGGCGGCGAGAGATGACCTTCGGAGACACTGGGCGGGTCAGGATCATCGTTACATGTCGTAACTGAGCGGTAATCTTCGCTTCGCGAAAACCCCGGTATCATTGTGCCACCATGTGCTGCTTGATGACTAGCGTGGTGCAAGTCATGATGCAAGTCATGGTGAACAGATTCTCGGCCAGGCATTGATACCTGCGGTTTACAAAAGGTCAGAGATCAGACAGACTGCCAGGTAAAGCTTGAAGGTCAGGGACTGAAGCATTTCGGCTCATGCCCCCTTCCATACATGGCAGGCAACGCTGCAGAAGGTACGCAAACAGTGCCGTCATAAATCTCGCTCCGCACACTAAGCAGTGGAGTGGCTTTTGATCTGCGACGCCGTCTACGGAACAGCTACTTTCAAGCTACAACTACAACTTGTGGAGGTAAGGTTATATGAAATCACGTATTATTTTTGCATCTTTGTGATTTCAATGTGACATAGTATGTTTTGGCACTTTGGCGACAACTCTCAAGAATGTGTCACTCAGCTCGTTTGGTGGTATATGGGTTCAGATCTGCAGTGTCTTCCATGTAGTAATTATGTCGTATTTTGTGACAAAGTATGAGAATTAATGTTACACTGAATTACATAACATAAGCCTCTATATCTTTCATATGTGATGCACTTTTCTTTTGGTTGTAAATGAAAGCAGTGAGATAAATCTTTACAGTTGACTTGTTAATTCAACCCTAATGGGATTGACAAAATTGATCAAATTATCTGGGAGGTCGAATTAAACGAGATGGAGAAGAAACAGTAGAACACGCTACAGATCCATTTGCCAGTATTGGCCCCAGTTCTAAAAAGCCCCTAAATGAAACATACTTGTGCGTCTAAAGTGGAAAACTAATATATAAATGACATTAAAGCTTCTAAATAAGGCAGAAACCTAATGAGCACCGATCTTTTAGCAAGAAAAATGGGTAAGGGTCTAATATGTGTAGCACAATGAGAAGAGGCGCTTTCCTAAAGTCAGCTTCGCCGCAATACATGCGCGTTATGCGGTAAAACACACAAACGGCGCAAAATCGCCGCACATCCATTTCAGATCTGATAGCACTGTGCAGGCAATATTTGGCACAAATTTCTTGAAAAGAAAAAGGCGCGTTTTAGAATCGGGTAAATACCGTAATCGGACATAGTGAGCTAAGGTTATTGCTTCAAAATTATTTTCTTAGGGCAGGCCAAAAATAGGCTTTCTTTATGGGAGATGATGCATGTTCAAAGTATTAACTGTCCCCCAAGTTCCACTAAAGATGTTGCCACTAAAGGGATTGATATCAGGGTCACTATAGGAGTCAGGCGTGTGCGTGCCGACTGGTCAAGCTCAACTTATCTGGCGAAGACCAATATTAGGATCGAAATAATGAAAGTTTGGGCCCATAGAAGTGCACGGGTGCCGGCAGGGACCTTTGGCGAGTATCGAATTAACTGAAAAACCGAATTAACCAGAGTCTAATAAATGGAGGTCTATTGTATGGCCTTCATAGCGTTGCGTGTTAAGTATGACACAGAGTAAAGAGAGTCTCAGTACCGTATTTCATATGGGCAGTGGCATACACTACAAATAAGACCCAATAGGGCAGGAGCCCCTTGGCATTGCAGTTAGGAAAGACCAGGGCTACTGCAAAAAATAATTCTGATAACTCAATTTTCCATATGTTGAGTTTTGCTATATATACTCAAGGGTATTGAGGAAAATTGGAGCCTTGTGTCTAATTAAGAGACAAAGATCGCAGCCCCTGGAAGTGCAGTTTTAGTATTTGGCTTGTTTTTCTTGGTGGTCTTAGTGTTTGTTTTTGTTTTTTTTTTACCCGAGCTATTAATGCTAAAAGCATTAATTTTGAAAATCACACAATCTACCCCTTCGGCTTGATTGATTTCTACTTCATACTCTGAAAAAGAGGTGGAAGAAATGTTGTGTTGACTTGGCCATATGCAGTCATGAATTGGTGCTAGCCTCACTGCAATTAAATTCTAAGTTTTTACATTCCAAAAGCACAATATGATCATGAAGCACGTCATAGTGGAGGACTCTAGATTAAATTTGACCCCCTAGTGTTCTTTAACATGCACATGAACTAAGCATACAAACGTGTTTGTGTTTTGCTTCCATCGAAATACGGCCGCCAAAACCGGAAAGTGTCATTCAGTTTAAGTCTCATTCAGTTTAAGTTTGTGGCTAACGGCATCTCAAGATTCCGATTCTCCATGTTTGGTACTCCAGTTTAACCTTTAACAGCACATTTCACCAACAAGCCCCACAGTTCTACATTTCTAGAGTAATGATGAAGTGCTGAAGAATGGAAAACATCCCTACCCGAACAGGCATTGTGGATGTGCCTGCTTCCACACGGACAGGAACAGGCTCATGCAACTCATCCTCAGACGAAGAACCTATGTCACTCAGTTGCCGAGGTGACATACGGCACCCGCGGAGGAGGAACCCATTTAGGCGGCCACACGAAGCCAAGACAAGCCCCATGTAAGGCGGCGATGGCTTCAGTGGCCGGCTGATGTACTCTGGATGAAACTGAACGCCCACAAAATATGGGTGATCTGCAAAAGGAAAAAGTTATGATGCTGAAATGCAAGACTCTCAGCATAAGTGTAAGAGCCACTCTCAAAAGGCCCCTAAACCATCTCCGACATGTTCTTACGTTCTAAGTAGACAAGCAAATTGCGTATAGTATACTGTGACGATCATCATTTGCAAATATGGCAGAACTACATGCCATAGTAAGGCCACCAACTTAAGGCACATTGCTGTGCTCCTTTCCGGGATTTTCCCATCTCTTCTTCACATGGAGGAGTCTTTCTTTATGTGCGCTGATGCCATCCGTAATCCACAGAGCATGGAGTTGGTAACAGTACGTGGCAAGGTGGAGAGAACATGAGTGGGAAAGGCAGCAAAGGAGAGCGAGAAACAGCGGCAGTCGCATAGTCATTCATTCATCAAATGCCTGCAACTTTGCTATTATGGCATCACTAAAAACAATTATTGCAACTGCATGTTCATTGAAGGCTGGTTCCCAGCTGCCACTATGTAAAAGATTTTAGAGCTGCGAGTGGTTATGGGGGCCCTTCAGACAGAGCACCTCGGTGGTAAGAAAACAAATTAACTGGAGCATTTGGCACACTTTCCTGTCTTATTGAGCCTCCTCTCCCAGTAAGAGTGGCTTTTTCGAGATTGTAGAAGCAGGAGTGTTTGAATAGTGAAATTTCCTAATCGAATACAATAAGAGGAAGAATACAGAATATTTCTGCATCATTTACTAGCACCATCAGGCTCATTTACATTGGCACATGCATCTAATACCATTCACAATTCGACATCCAGACAACCAAGGAGCTTGCCAATAACAAACAACTGCTTTCAATTATCTGTGGGGCCAAGACAATGAGTTGTGGCATGCAAGATCAGTGATAACGATGAGGTGAAATAAACAGGAGCATATTTTTACTGAGCAGAAGGCCTTAGCTGACAGTCATTCCTCGGCGGATAAATCATCTGGCCCTCGTGTCGGCTGCACGTGACCGGAGCCACACACCCGCTTCAGTGCCTAAGCAATAGCCTGTCCCTAGCCAACCACCGTTTCGATCATCTTCCTCGACATCGATGTTGCTACAGGAGGCCCCCCCCTCTAGTGACGGAGCCATGCAGGCAGCCAGCATGATACTTTGAGGAGTTTGGGTCAAGGTGCTGGCAGCTGAAGTGTGTTTGATGACTGGCAAGGACCAACTGACTCTGGGCTAATTGGTTTATCCAGTTACTGAGGGAGTGGGTCCCCAACCAAGGTGGGCTTAAGGCGATCGATAGAGATAGTGTCCTGTTGGCCATTTATGTCCACATTGAAATGTTTGTCAGCTCGATCAATGACACAGTACGGACCGTTGTAAGGGCATTGCAGGGGTTTCGGTACGGACTCACGGCGGACAAAAACACAGATGACGTCGCCAGCTCTTTGGGAATACGCAATGTGGTACAGTGCTGGCAGTGTGGTTCAGGAGCAGGAAGTGTTCGGAATGAAGCTCGCAGCCTGTTGATGTAGTCAGTGGGGTCAGGGCACGGCGATGAAACGGTAAGGTGGAATAACTTCCCTAAAGGAGTAGTGCTCCAAAGACATAACTCAGCAGGTGTACAGCGCAGATCCTGCTTTGGTGTAGCCCAAAGACTCAGCATAACCAGTGGTAGTGATGTGGACCAGTGAGTGGTGTCACACTGCGCTCTGAGCGAGGTGTTGATGGAGCGGCGAAAACGTTCAAGGTGGGGTGATCAGCCGTGGTGTGTATGCGATAAGTGCCTAAGAGGGTCAGCAGGTTATCGAATAGTGCCAATTTAAACTAGCGTCCTCTATTAGCTACAAGAGTAGACGGTACGCCATATCGCGAAACCCAGCCCACAACGAATGCATTTGCAATGATTTCAGTATGGATGTCAGGTAGAGGGAAAGCTTCTGGCCATTGAGTAAAGCGATCTATGCAGGTTAGGAGGTAGGTATTCTCGTTTGATGGTGGCCATGGCCCTAAAATGTCAATGTGCACCTTGTCGAATAATTCAAATGGTTGAGTAAACGAGGTGAAAGGTGCCTTTGTGTGTCGGTGACCCTTCAATTGTTAGCATACCAGACAACCATGCGACCAGGCACAGACGTCCTTGTTGATGCCCGGCCAAACGAAACATTGTGTCACCGGATGTTGCGTGGCCACAATAAACAGGTGCATATTTTTACTGAGCAGAAGGCCCTAGCTAACACTCATTCCTCGCACTGACTGCATGTGATATGAGCCATGCATCCGCTTTGCTTCCTAGGCAATGGCCTGTCCCTAGCCAGTACCCGTTCTCTCATCTTCCTCGACATCAATGCTGCTACAGAGTAATAAGAAAGGGAATAGCATATTTTCAGACGTGCATACAGTGTCGTGTTTGTAAAGAGGGAAGTGCGGTACTACAACATCACACATCAATTTAAAGAGATGCAAATATGGTGAGAGTGCCCTAATAATTTGGAACTAATTTGTATATAGGCTGCCTAAAAGCGAGCCAGTCTTATGGAATGACTGGAAATCATTGATCAGAGGTTATCTGCCCCAGGCATTCGCTTGGAAACTGCTGCCCGTGGACAACAACCACAGAATCATTCAGATCAGCCTTAACATCCATTATTCTGTCTCCCTCGAAACTCTTTCTTCAAGAAGTATTCTTATCCCTTAGATATTCAAAATAAATGAATATTCAATAACTCTGAGTGCATTCTCAAATTGAATAGCAATGACTATTTGTGTATTAAAGATTTCGAATATTCCCACACCCCAAGCAATTTCCTGATGCAGAAGCCTATTTTTTTCTTTTAATAATTCAATTTGGTTACACTGAGGCTCAAGTGCACGTGACCTTTCAACCTATTATGGATGTGACATGATCAAAGGAGATCAATGAGGTATGTTAACTGCTGACCAGAAAAGCACACATTGCACTCAACTTACCAGATAGTTCTATCACTTCCATTCGCTTTCCTGAAGTGTCCTTGCCAACAAACTTCAGGCCAGCTTTCTCAAGGTCAGGGACATAGGAAGGGTTAACCTCGTACCGATGCCGATGCCTTTCCTCAATTTTGTCCACATTCTGGTACAGCTTCCCTGCAGTCACCATCACAGACAATTCCAATAGCTTAATTCATGTGAAGTCAAACATCAGTACCACTGTCAGATAGATTGCACATGAATTATAGCCTAAAAGATCAAAGGTAAAAAAAATTTTAAAATTCATTAGCGCTTCCACTCTGTGAGGAAGGACAAGCAGTGAAGTCGTAGTGCGCTTTACTTCAATTCACAGATCTATATACATATAGGTGTTATTATTATTATTATTATTGAAGGACATAAATAACGAATACATTTCTCGAATATGAAGGGATTTATTCTTATTCTTTTATGAAGTAGTGATGTGTGCAAATACCACCACATGGCAGGCAGGAATTCCATACTATTTACAACTTCACTGTAAACTACGTAATTAGGAAAAGAAGATGAAACTCTGCATAATGTCAGAGTCGTCCTAGTGGCTAATTGTCATATAATTTGTTTCGGGATAGTTTTGATAAAACAAGAATTACAGCCGTTTTCTGCAACCATCATCCCTCTGTAGACAGCCATGCAATGACAGCAGACGGGAATTCTGCAACGTCTAAACTTCACTGTGAACTAATTATGACAAGTAACCAAAACTCAGCTTAATGATAGAGTCGTGTTAGCAGCCAATTTAAGTATGTTTTTTTCTAAGATACCTACATTAGACTGAGAGCTACAGAGCATTTGCGAGAAACTGGAGACGAAAATTTTTTCGTGTTCACGCGGCACGTAGGCGGACCGACATGACAACTGCCAGAGGGTAACTGTATACAGCTTCGTTTTAAAGAAAGGAAGAGCGAATTTCAAGCCAAACGGGAAGTTAAATACCATTTCCAAACAGGGTGTTTCCCGAGACACACAACTCTCTCACCGATTTTCTACCCTATATTCTAAAGGCATGCAAAGTTGGTTGATTAATCTCGATTATTTATATATTTAGACAGAACTGAAAAAAAAACTGTCCAAGTTGCTTTATAGAGTGGCCAGTAACATTAATTTGGTCGTGTCCTCCTATAGAGCACGGCCAAGCATTTAAACTTAACCTAGAGATAGCTGGGACATCTTGTGTATGCACAGCTTGAGGAAAATAATGTCAGTAAAGTGAAAACTTTGCAATTCGGAAAATTGTATCATAATCATAATCTGACCTCTGATCCTGGCAAGCTCATGCCTTATTTAATGGCAGCGAATTTTAGTTAATTTGGACATAACTACCCATGCACCAGTTGGTTGGGACAAACTTAGGAGTACACCGAGCACGAAGCGCTACAAGCGTGTGACATGAACGAGCAAGAGAGTGGCGGAAGCATCCAACCAAAATTAAGCAGCACAGTGCCCATTGCCATAGTCACCAGCGGGAATTGTGCAAGACCATGAACAAGAACAAGCTTGACCAGGCTTTGCACCTTTTTATTCTGTTTAGCGCCATGCATGAAATTGCATTGGTCATGTGCCTTCGAGACTATGTGTTCACGACAATGGCGACCACAAATTTATCGGCAACGGTTTATGGAAGTGCTGATTTTGTTTTCATTCAGTGCAAGGCATACAATGAAACAAACACTGTGGAAGCCTTCAAGGATGAAAAGCAATTTTACTATGGTGCCCTGTACATAGGCATCAAACCTGCCAGCTCAGCGCCGAAAAAAGCGGGATGCATACGCATTAGTAAGAAGCATGCCTACCAAGGTGAAGACATGCATCTTGCACCACTGCCACCCTGCAAAGGAAGTCGCAAGACCCTCACTGCTGCGAGTCCTTACCAGTCTCAATATAATGAAAGCTGTAGCTTCAACGCTAATTTTGTGCAAGGTAAAAGCAACAGCAGCAGATTTTTTTTAGTAAAGAAAGGCGTATTAATGCACTAAGCACCATTTTCTTGGTCCATTCGAACTTCCGACATTTGTTTAAACCAGACATTGTTTTCTGGTTCTATGAAATCTACATCAACGAAAGTTCACTGCAGCTTGCACTTCACTGGGTCCATTGTGTCACCTTCATCATCCATGAAGTGAAATTATGCAGCGCAAGAAAAAAATCGCACATATGAGCCTGTCAATATCAGCATGCCATAAAAAAACTTATCTGGCACTCCCTGATATCTACTGCCCACTTAGCTAATTACTGCATCTGCTGCTGTGGCATGCACAGCAGAGGGAAACATTTAGTGGAGAAGGCCACCAAAGCTACGGTAGCATCTCAAAATAAAAGTTGTTCAATCACAGTGCTGTCCCACTCTTACGGTTTGTCCCATCTTTTGGATTGTTAATTAGTCGTGCAAAACAAACAAGCCCACTCTTCCATTTGCGAGGTTGAATGAATGCCATTAACTGGAAAAACAGAAATGCTGCTGCCATATGGCTGAACTTACTCAACACAGAGTCATGAGTGTTGAAGTTTGTCTCTCGCTTGCCAAGACGCATTGTGCCTCCCATTTGACCCACATTGTGCTCAGGCATTTCAATAATCTGCAAAGAGTGAGCAAACAAGAAGCAGTAGGAACTGCTTGCTTACCCCTGTCATCAAAATATTTTTTTTCTTTCTTTCACAAGTATTGGTTGCTTGGACACCCAATTTGCAAAATTTATGACACAGAAGTTACGGCAAGAAAAGCTGTAGAAATCATAGAAATAAACTTGTCACCCTGTTAGATAAATTACAGTTGAATCTCGACATACGAACACAACTATAATGTATTATGAAATATAAAAAAGTAACTCAAAGAAATTTTGAAGCCAATAGTGGTATATAACAAATATTATGTCTGCAACAAATCACAGATACAACAAAGGTATTTTCATGTATGGTGCGACCTTGTTCTAATGAGGTATGACTGTACAACATGCAGAAGTTAAGCTCCTACAGAAACACTTAGGAAATCACTGGGCAGTTTGGTATCACTTCCACCAACCGCAGTTGCAAGACTCCTATGCAAATTTGACTTTCCCTGTGTTCTCAAGAGAACTGCAACACACAAAGAAAAAGCTTGCCAGTTCAAGAAAGTGACAGTGAAAACTTACAACAGGGTGTGAAGTCTTGACATTGATCTCAGATGAGTTGGCATCTTCCCACCCTAGGACATTGCGAGAGAACTCAATCACTGCACACTGCAGCCCAAGGCACACACCTGCAAAAATGATTTCATATTTAACATGATCACAAGTACATAACAGTAATGGGAAAATGCAGAATACTTCCTAATAAGCTGTCCTTGATACGAATCACATAGATGTGTTTTGATAAAAGCACTCAACGAATTCAATGACCAGCCTTCTAACACATAAAAAAAATATTAGACAATAGAGTAACATATCAGCACAAGTTGCTCCCTTTAGCCGCATACATAAGAGATAGTAGCAGCGTTTGCATGGATGCAACAAGTTGCCCGTCTAATCACATTTCTAGCGCATCGCATCCATGCAAATGGCAGTAATGCACTGGGAAGACGAAGTGCATCGCAGTTGAAACCCACAATAACGAAATCACCCAGGAAGGTAAAAAAATTCACTCTTGCACGAATTTTGTTGGCACAATAATGAGACAGAAAAGTCAGGGCAACTGCTTGCAAAACAGAAATTTATAGGAAAAAGTCGGTAAGCTTACTTCGCCGAGCCTTGTCTTGCAGCAACTTGAAAGCTATGCCTTCACACAGGAACAAGTGGTCCGTTGCCACGTCCTTGTTGTGCTCGCCGAAAAACAACAACAATGTGTGGAAGGCATCTAACACATACTGTGGATTTGTCTTCTTTTGATGTTTTGATCCTTGGTGGTCCTCAGAGTCATAAGCTTCGCACACATATGATGGCCTCATCGGCCATCTCCTCATGCACAACTAATGTTGAATTCCAATGGCGGAGTCGGAGCAGCCGACGGACTCCGCGAGCGAGCACTCGGCTCTGGCGTAGAGCAACGCCTCCAAATCCGCGAGTGGAACAGAACCTGCGCCGCCGGAGCAAGGCGGAAGCGGAACTTCTATCTCCGAGTTACCCAGGATGCCTTGGGTGTTGTCATTTCCTTCCGCTGTTCGCTCCCAGCCATAGAGTTTCTCACTACATTACCTAGAGGGAAATCTGGCGCTGCTGCGCTGTGGAATGCATGGGAATGCCGGTATATTGTGACTTCGAATGGGCATCGTTCTCAGAGATACAGAACACCTCGAAGATGCGTTTGGCAAGCACTGTTCCGTCTGTCACAATGATTCATTTTCTACTAAAACAGCACGGCAAATGCTGTTTTGGTTTTATTATTACGCAAAAACATGTTTTGTTTAACTATGAGAACTTATTGTGTGTACGATTACATGATCCGTAAAAAGTATCAGCGGGCCGCTAAAGTTGGAGGACAGACGACAAGGTTCGCGATCGCCTTGAAACAGTTTGTCGTCTGTTCTTGCTTTTCTTCGCTTGGTCATGCATTGTAGGTGAGTAAAGATGTAATGTGCGTGAATGGAAACATTTTATAAAGATTTTACTTTGAGAACGCGTTATTTGTGTAGCCATATCCACGTTTTAGACGAAGCCTCGTACAACACCAGCCAACACGACCCTCGCAGACACATATACCGTCATTCCCATGACGGCACGGTGCCCCCTTAAGAAACTCCCATATACGGTGGCGCCAGATTTCCCTCTAGGTGTTATAGTGAGAAACTCTATGCTCCCAGCACCGCCGCACCGGTCACTTGTCTCTTCAGCGCCGTTCAGCTGTTGTTTTTTTTAAATGTGCGGAATGGATATCTCGCCAAGCGTGCAGCAGCTTTTGCTTCCTCGCGAGTCGTGACCGGTGGCGCCTCCCAGCAGACAAACGTGGTAAAGGAAATACGTCACGCAGAGTTCCGGTCCACTCCGCCGATTTTGGCGGAGCATCTTTTTCTGCTCCACGGAGTGAATCCCGCTCTGAATCCCCTCTGACTCTCTCATTGGAACACCTTACTCCCGCCCTCGCTCTGTCATTGGAATAAACCTGCTCAGAAACGAGCAGAAAAACTTGCTCCGACTCCGCCATTGGAATTCAACATAAGTCTTCATCCACCCGAACAAACTCGTCGCCGCTGAAGCCACTTGGAACTTCATTTTCCATGGCACAAAGTTTGCTTCACACACTGGTCAGTGATGGCGGCACTGCACCGGCAGTACTGTCATTGAGTGCGCATTCGGCTAAATCTTCCTCTGGTGCCAAGAATCAGCGCATGATGCCTGGCGAGTGGCAATAAAGCCGGCGTGCTTAAAACAATTTGCATTCCCGCCAGACACATTTTACCACACCGTTTCCGAGCACACCGAAAATCGAGGCCTTGTTTTTCAAACCTGTAGACAGCAAGCTGCAGGCGATTCCAAATTTGTCGACTATCTCCATCTTCTTCCTGCCCTTTTCGACTTGGGCAATAATGATTGCACCCTTATCTTGTAGCTTCAAAAATTTCCGCTTTTTGGTTGGAGGCAGCATTCCTGGCAGGCTGGCAAAGCAGACGATCCAATTGCCACACACATACCTAACACACACTCGCACCAACCACACACTCTGTGCACGCACGATCATGTGCACGGTACACAAAGCACAAAGCATTCTTGGAGTCTTTACATGTGAATGTGGGCTTGGCTAGTCAGCCCTCATGGATTAACATGCCGCGCAGGTGCTCTGCCCTGCGTTAACCCATGCCATGATGGCACATATGATATATATGTGCCCACCGCGAGGTTGCCTCAGCTTTTTGTCTTCTTTTTTGGTTCTATAATTCATATTAAATTTCCAATCGGGACACTACGCAGTACTCATCCATTGCGAAGGATAAACCACCACCACCACCATCACTGTTGCCAGGTGCACTGCTCGCTGCACTTTCTTTTTATAAACAAAAATGGCGGCAGTCACGCAAGTGCACTGTGGTGGTAGTTTATGCAATTTACAGGCACAACCAATAATGCATTCAAGCAGTTTTTGGACACTGCTAGCCTTATGTGAGTAGATAATGAGCGCACTGCCACTGCAGAAAATTTCATTCATGCGAGATTACTGTCAAAAAGTTTTGTTGTCGAAAGGTATGAAACGAATTGGCTCCTATGGGCATTCACTGGGGATTCGAAAATATTTCAATGCGGCGAGAATTTTGTTGCCTCGGAATTTCGTTATTGCGCATTTCAACTGTTATGCAACAGGAGATGGTATCATCACAGTCTGACGAATCCTTGGCTTCATCAACTTCCATGCTGGAATTACCCAGTTCCTCGCTGCCCAAGGCATTACAGTGTGGGCACTCCTTGAAACAGCACATGGCGAGCACGTCCTCTGCCAGAGCATAGCAACTGTGCGTCTTATGGACTAGGACTTTGGTGCCACATGATAGGTTTGATGGTAGTCATCTGTCAGAGTTTGTACCACCAGAGTACTGCTCTTCTGTTTGGCCACATTAACGCATTTGGAAGGGTCTGGATCATTCGGTGCGGTTAGGATAGGGTTATTTCTATGGACCCAAGTTTTCGTTATTTCAATCTTAAAAGTGACCTCCGCCGGATAAACTGAACTTCACCAGTCAGCAAGCATGCGCCCAATTCCAATGATGATGCTAATAATGACCCCTTTAGTGGCAGCGTCTGTCTTGGTGGAGCTTATAGGGCACAGTGAATGCATTGAACACATCTTACCTCCTGTTGAAAATGCCTATATTTTGGGGCAAAAAAATTGGCTGCAGATTAGGGGCTTTAATGCCATTGATATGTTAGTTTTCTACTTCAGACACATAGAAAGTGGGTGCATGCATGAATCAAGGGAGTGTTAGAATCGTGCGAATACTGTCAATTGAATCATCAGTGTTCCAACATTCTTTTCTGCGAACTTATTTAATTCGGCCCGCCAGATGATTAAATCAATTCCACCCATCCCGTCAGGGTCAAATTAACGGAAATCTACTACAGTAGATATTCGATCCGCAAATCGGATTATTGTGATGCTCGTAAAAGTTGCTGATGGCTTCATCTGGCATCAATGGAAACAGCAGTTAATAATCTTATGATGATGACGATATGTGGTTTTTAATGGCGCAAGGGCCAGTTATGGCCAAAGAGCGCCATGACAAATGGTAATTTAAAGGATTTATTCTGAATGGCGTGGACAGTGAATTTATTATGGTACCTGTGACATGGCTGTATAAGGGCCTAAGAACTTTCGCTGTAAATGACGTAAATATATAGCTAGTAAAATAATGACACTGATTAGTTATGGACGTGGACGATGGCAGTTCTATTTTGATAAAAAACATACGAAAATGAGACAACAGTTACACTAAAGCATCAAGACGGCTCTCGAATACAAGGGCTGGTAATCACGTCTTAAAATTTCCTGGCCAAATTATTTTCAGAATGTCGGTTTCGGCAATGAAATCTAAGACTATTTGCAGTTTAATAAGCGGTTCATCACTAAGAAAAAATCCAGGGTGAAGTAGTATATTTTCCCGATATGCAGAAGGGAAATACTTATTCATCTCTGTTTCTACTGCAGGGCACTGGATAAGAACATGGAGCACTGTCAAGCTATCGCCGCACCTACTACAAGTAGGAGAATCCCCGCCAGTCAAGAGGTAGGAGTGAGTACTGTAAGTGTGTCCTATTCTTAATCGGCAAAGAAGCACATCCTTGTACCGTGCTGTTTTCTCACTTATCCAATTCCATAGTTTTGGTTTTATGATGTATAACTTATTCAATGTTTGTGTATCCCACTCTACTTGCCAATGTTCCCTCAATTTACGGCGCAGAAAGGGCTTTAGGTCTGTGGCAGGAATGGGGATATTTCCATCTGTGTCGCTAAAACTCACTGACGCAGCGTTTTCGTCAGCAGCTACGTTGCCTTTTATACCTTTATGGCCAGGTACCCAGCATAGAATAATCGCTTGGTTGCACATATATGCGGAGCACAACAAGCTATACAGCTCATTCAAAATGGGATTCTTATGCTTTCGTAAGCTAATCAGGGCTCTCACGACACTTGATGAATCTGTAAAGACAACAGCCTTAGCGACATTTCTGTGCCTTATGTGTTTAATAACCGAAAGTATACCGTAAGCTTCTGCTGTAAAGATACTGGTGTGTGTGGGTTTAGTGGCCCAGATGTTGAAAATGAGGGTCCGAGAGCTGCGTAAGCAACACCAGCAGGAGACTTCGAAGCATCTGTGTAATATTCGTCACAGGAGTACTTCTCTTTAAGTTCAAGAAAATGTGATTGTATGTGAGCCTCAGGTGCTTGTTTCGATATTTGTAAGAAAGAGATGTCACATTTGATAGTCTGCCACTCCCAAGGTGGTGGAAGCCGTGTAGGAGCCATTAGGACATTGTGTAAAAGAGGGACCCCTGTATTTTCTGACAGTGCTTCCAACTGGAGGGACAGAGGAGGCCTAGTGGCCGGACGGTTACGAAACAGCCTAGCAGTGCACAAATCGCATATAGTAGAATGACAAGGATGTTTAACATCTGAGCTAACTTTCAGGGCATAGGAGAAAGTTAAATATGTCCTTTGGTAGTGCAATGACCATTCGTTTGATTCGACGTAGGGGCTTTGCACAGGGCTAGTCCTAAAGGCGCCTGTAGCAAGGTGGATACCTAAGTGGTGAATAGGATCTAGCATTTTCAAAGCGCTAGGTGCAGCAGAATTATAAACTATTGCTCCGTAGTCAAGCCGTGTTAATATTAGACTTTTGTAAAGTTTTAAAAGGCACCGTCTGTCGCTCCCCCAAGATGTCCGTGACAAGAGCTTCAGCAGATTCATAGTCTTGAGGCACTTTGATTTTAGATACTTCAGGTGTGGTACAAAAGTCAGCTTACTGTCTAAAAGGATTCCTAGAAATTTGTGTTCATGGCTCACAGATAGCCGTTCTCCATTTAGATCTATTGCGGGGTCCGCAAGTATGACTCTTTTGTCAGAAAACAGGATGCATGTGCTTTTTTGTGGGTTTAGCTTGAAACCGTTTTTGTCCGCCCACATACATAATTTATTTATGCAAAGCTGTACTTGCCGCTCGCAGATACTTAGGTTACATGATTTGAAACCTATCGGGATGTCATCCAGATATACAGAATAAAACATAGTATGTGGTATGGCAGTCTGGATAGAGTTCATTATGACAATAAAAAGAGTGCAGCTCAGCACACCACCTTGTGGAACACCAGCCTCTTGCGTAAACGGACGAGACAGAGCGTTACCAACTCTAACACGAAACATGCGATTGGAGAGGTAACTCTGAATCGCGTTCAGCAAGTTGCCTCGCACTCCCATTTCAGACAGGTCACGGAGGATTCGAAAGCACCAGGTTGTGTCGTATGCCTTCTCCATATCTAAAAATACTGACAGGAAAAACTGTTTGTGGCCAAAGGCATCACGGATATTTGTCTCGATGCGGACAAGATGATCTGTTGTGGATCTACCCTCCCTATAACCGCACTGAAAGGGATCTAGGATCTTGCTGCTTTCAAGATAATGGATGAGGCGACGGTTAATCATTTTCTCAAATAATTTGCATAGACAACTTGTCAGAGCTATAGGCCTATAACTGTTGGGTGAGGAAGGGTGCTTGCCCTCTTTGAGAATAGGGATTACGACTGCTTCTTTCCAGACAGAAGGAATGCAGCCGGCAGAGAACATGGAATTGAAGAGTGACAGTAGTGTTTTTTGAGCAAAACATGAACAAGGTGAATGCAGGAGCCAGGCGACGTATGCTTTCCTCGCCACATTTTGCTCATCGTCTTGAATTTCCATCTCCCACATTCCCCGTCTTTTCTCCAGTAGTGTTTTTTGGATTTCAGGGTGTAAGTGTCTGATCATCTCATACATTATTCTGTCACTTCCTGGAGCGGACTTGTTGCAAAGTTCAGTGAGGCCTGGAACTCAGCCATTCCAAATGGACGATTGTATGCTTCATTGGATATGCCTTTACGACTCAAATGCAGCTGTTCTGCTAGTCGCCGATATTTTAGGAATGTATCTGTATAACAAGATGTTCTAGAAATGTGCTCGAAATGTGCTCCTAGACAATCAGCTTGGTCCTCAAGAGTGTCTGCTTGTGTGTTTACTAATGGTAGGGGATGAGTTTCGCAGCCTTTTAATTTGTTTACCCTGTTCCAGGCTTTTCTTTCATCTGTATAAGAATTAATGTCGGAAATATATTTTTGCCAGCTATCCCTTTTGGCACAGCGGCACGTTCTTCTGCCTTTTGATTTTATTTTCTTAAAGCTGATAAGGTTTTCGATAGTCGGAGAGTCACGGAGCTGATTCCAAGCCTTATTCTGTTTCTTCCGTGCTTCCTTACATTCATCGTTCCACCAGGGATCACGTTGTTTATTAGGCGATGCATTTGTTTGCGGGATACATATAGACGCTACGTCGAAAATAAATGCGGTTAAATATGACACTGCATCGTCAATACTAAGCGGACGAATATCCTCCCAGGTCATATATGTCAGCTCTCCGTATCGCTGCCAGTTCGCTGAGTCAACTTTCCAGTGGGTTACATGTCGAGAACATTCGTCCCGTTTCCTTAATTTTAATACAATCGGGAAATGATCACTCCCGTATGGATCTTTATGTACTTTCCACTCCAAGTACGGTACAACTGTACTTGAAACAATGGATAAATCTATAGATGAAAATGTCTTGTGCGCAACGCTGTAAAAAGTTGGCTCCTTCTTATTTAGCAAGCATGCACCCGTACTGAAGAGGAAGTTTTCAATCAGACGCCCTCTGGCATCACACCTAGAGTCGCCCCACAAGGTATGATGGGCATTTAAGTCTCCAACGACAATGTAGGGTTCCGAAAGTTGTGCAATAAAACTTTCAAATTCAGTTTTGGAGAGTTGACAGTTGGGAGGAATGTATAAAGATGCAATTGTCAGCAGCTTACTAAAAAGCACTGCTCTGACTGCAACTGCCTCTAGGGGCGTTTTAAGGGGTAAATGCCGGCAAGCAACACTCTTATCTACTATTACTGCCACACCGCGCGACGAGGCAAGGGCCTCGTTGCGGTCTTTTCGGAAAATGGCATACAGTCGGAGAAAGTTTGTTTGTGAAGGTTTGAGATGTGTTTCTTGGACACACAGGTATCACAGGTATCACGGGGCCTTTCCAGGCCCCGTGATACGGAATTTTTCGTTCTTCGCGGTGCGCTCGAGCGAGCTGTGCCGTTGCTCAGGCATCAGAGACGCCGGATTTGTATTTGTTGTGTCCATCACCTCGTCTGAGGTGGTGGATGGTGCCTGCGCAGCGGGCGCGTTCGCGGGGGTGGTGGGCCTATCGGCATGCGTGGTGGCCTTGGGTCCAACAGGCCCGAGGGCCTGTTGTTCCTCCTTTGCGGGGGCTGGAACAGCGCTGGCTGTTCCGGCCGGGGGGGCCGATGGCGTGACCGCCATCACACTCCGTGTGACTTAGGCGGCTGCCGAATAATGTAGCGCTGCCCCCTGGCGCGCCACATCGGTGTAGGACAGACTAGATTGGTTCATCGAGAAGCGCTTGCGCGCCTCTTGGGAGGTAAGGTTCAGTTTGATTTTGATTTCGATGATTTGTTTTTCTTTTTTCCAGGATGGGCAAGAACGGGAGTACGCTGGATGATCCCCATCACAGTTAGCACAATGGGTAGTGGAAGTGCAAGTGTCAGATGAGTGCTCGTTTGATGCACATTTTGCACAAGTAGTGCGCCCTCGGCAGCTTTGTGAACCGTGCCCGAACCACTGATACTTGAAGCATCGGCACGGGTTAGGAATGCATGGCCTTACACGGAGTTTGCAGTATCCTGTTTCTATTGAGTCTGGTAAATTGCTAGTTCCAAAAGTTAAGATTACGTGTTTTGTGGGGATTTCCTTGCCGTCCCGCCTAATCGTTATTCTCTAGACCTTTACTACATTTTGATCTTGCCATCCCTCAAGTAGCTCACTTTCACTAAGATTGAGCAGGTCATCTTTAGAGACGACACCGCGGACAGTGTTCAAAGATCTGTGTGGGCCTACGGAAACTGGAATGTCCCCAAAAGCATTAGTTTTTACAATTTACTGTACTGTGTCTTGTCACGAAGTTCAAGAAGGAGATCGCCGCTTCCCATTTTAGTTACTTTGTAGCCTGGGCCGATGGAGTTTGCCAATGATTTTGCCACAACAAAAGGAGACATTGTGCGGACTGTCTTGCTTTCATGTTGACTGTGAATAACATGGTATTTTGGGAATATTTCTTTCTGACTCATGAAGAAGTTGAAGGAATCTTCGGTGCGCCCCCTCTTGAAGGAGCGATCAGGGAGTGGAGGGAAAGGTGATTCCATAAGTAATAATAATATATTCAGCAGGGATGGCCGCCACCCACCATGGAGCCCAACCAGGGGACGACACAGGACGAGAAGTATTCCGTTCTGTGCACGCCAGCGGTACATCCCTACTATAACCAAATACCTATACCCGAGGCTGGGCATAATGCACAAGGTTAGCCCTTGCCGCCAGGAAATACGGAAGTAATAAGAAGTGAAGAGAAGACAGGAAAGAGGAAAAGGTGAGAGAAAAAGATGAAGATGGAGAGGAGGACAGGAAAAGGCGACTACCGATTTCCCCCAGGTGGGTCAGCCTGGAGGTGCCGTCTATGTGAAGCAGAGACCAAAGGGGTGTGTTGCCTCTGCCAGGGGGCTTTAAAGGTCCAAACACCCAGCATCGGCTGAACCCCCAGGATGCCCCTTTCCCCAGACATGGCTAAGCCGGGCACGGCTACACGCGGGTGGGTCCAACCCTCGTGTGCTCGGGTACGTGGTGTCGCAACACACCAAACGCCTGCTCACGCAGACGCCCCTGCGGGCAGTTAATAATCTTAAAAATAATAGCAATTTACAACACAATGCCCACACTTAAGCAAGCTAGAAAGGTCTTTTTCTCACCTAAAAATGGTTTCTTCGTTTTTCGGGCCCATTCGATAGCAGCAATCTTGCCTTCCACTCCTCGGCTTCCAAAGCCTCCAGGAACAATGATGCCACTGAAGGTATTAAAAACATTAGGGCAAAACTAATCTCACAACGACTGTCAACGGTAATATGATTAGCATTCGAGCAATATAGCAATAAACTGCATTTCTGAAGTCAAATTTATTTATATCAGCAGTTGTCATTTCAAGACTGCCATTGCTTTGACTATATGTGACATAATAAGGTATCTTTGATGTTGCTATGGCACTCAATAGCCAAGGTCACCCGTAAACATGGTGGCATGATGACTGTATGACATCAATGCACCGACTACTATGGAATGATGTTGATGGAAAGACAAAGGCAACAGGGCGACAATAAGATCACCATTCTTAAATGATGATGATGGCATAAGAACGATAGCGTGACAATGCCAATGTGAAGACAACTGGATCACAACAATGGCACGACAACCATGGCATGATGACAGCCAGATGACGAAGCTGTAATAACTACGGCAGCATGGCGACGACGGTATGGCAATGGTTGCTTGGTAGCAATTGTCTAATGATGACGATGGCTTGGCAACGGTGTCATAATCATGGTTGAATGATAACAGCATAACGATGAAGAAATAATGTTGATAGATCAAAGGTGGCAGTATGACGACAACGGAACAAGGACTATAGGATGACGATAACAAAATGACAGCGTGACGACGACACAACAATGATATGATGACTGGGTGACGACGATGGCATGATGATGATTACATGATGAGAGTCTAATGGCAAAGTTAGAGTGACGACAATGAAACGACCACAACAACATCACAACTACAGCATGACCACGAATGCATGATGACAACTGCACAAGGACAACACTATGACGATAGTGGCACTACAACAGTATAAGGACAACGGGGTGATGAGTGCATGACTAGAATTGGATGACAAAGTGAGAGTGACGATGAGCGCATGGCCACAACAGCATGATGACCATGGTATGACAACAGATGCATGATAGCAAGTGTCTCATGACGACATAATAACGATGCGCAACCACGGCAGCATGACCATGTTTGAATGACAACAGCATATTTGTGATAGAATGACGAAGGCCACAGACAATGACAGTGTGGCAACAATGCATGGCGACTTTATTGAAGTAATGACAATGGTAAAACGATAGCATGAAGACGACCGAGTGACAACGATAGCATGAAAATGACGGCATGAAGAGTCGAATGACAAAGTTGAAAGGTCAATGTAATGACTGCGACAGCATAACGACCACGGTGCGACTATGAAGGCATGACAATGGCATGAAGTTAATCAGATAACGACAAGTGTATGACGATAATAGCGCAAAGACAACTGTATCACGAAGATTGTATGACGACAATGACATGACAAGAAGCAATTAACAAAGTTAAAATGAAGACGATGCAACGACCACGAGAAGATCACCACTACTAAAACAATATATATCTAGTCACCCAAGCTATAAGACAATTTGGCACACTGGGTCGGTGTAAGCATGACAATTACGGCATGACGAGTCAGATGACAAAGCTGGAATGGCAAAAATGGAACGACCACAACAGCATCCCGACTACAAGCACATACCTAGTGGCCCAAGCGTTAGACAACGTGGCCCACTCAGTCAGCAGAGGCGTCATGATGGCATGACGAGATTTAAATGACAAAGCTGGAATGATGACAATGTATCCACCATGATGGCATCATAACCACAAGCACAATCTAGCCGAAGCTGGTAGACAACTTGGGCCACTGGGCAGGTGTAAAAGGCTAGATAGACAGATAGTTAGACTCAAAACAGCTGAAGCAGGGAAACAATGATAATTAAATAATAAAGAAAGAAAGCTTATCCCACAGATTTTGTAGAGTTCTTGTAGCAAAGTACCAGCCACGAAGAGGCACATAACCATTTCAGATGCTACCTATCAACCCTTTCAACAGCTCTGTTGAATATCTAATACAGTAGACTTCCGTTAATCTGACTCCTGTCAATTCGAACCTAGCCAGCTGGCACCCCATGCATTTCTATGAGCCTAAACTTTCTTTAATTAGATACCAAAATTGACCTTTGGCAGATCATTCAAACTTGACCAATCCGCACGCACGTGCATAACCCCTACGGTGACCTTGATAGCGACCCTTTTAGTGGCAGCATCTGTCTCAACGGAGCTCAAAGGGCAGTGAATGCATTGAACACACATAAAGAAAATGGCATCAGACATGCCCATTTTCGGCCTGCCCTAGGAAGATTCCCAAGCACTAACCATAGCTCACAATGTCTATGAGCTATGGACCTTCTTAAAAAAAAATTTTGGCCATAAATTACCGGCATGGTGCATTCTGGCAATATTCCCGGGTTTGAGACCACTTGGTAGGGATCACCAAGAACGTGCAAGCTCTCTACCTTATTTATTTATTTATTTATTAACATATACTGCAGCCTAATATAGGGCTATAGCAGCAGTGGGAACATTATACATTGCTATACCTTACACATTAAAACCATACCCAAAAATATGAATGATCAAAAAGAAGCGCTTTACATGTTAGCGAAGTGCTTACCAGTGGTAGTTATAAAATCTTTTAGTTATAGTGAATGAATGCTACCGGGTAAAGAATTCCAAGGCTCTATTGTATGTGGGAAGAAAACTGAACTTGAATGTGTTAGTACAACCATAAATAGGCGTTAAGTTCAAGGCATGGGAGCTACGGGTACAACTTGCGTTAGTAAATGTCATATAGCTACAACCAGAAAGACAAGAGTTGGAGTTATTCGTTGCATATGAAAGTTTTAAGGCTTCAATGTGACAATGTGAAAATAATGGCTCAATGTTCAAGGAATGTTGAGGCTGTGTTAGTGAGAAACTGTGAGTAATTTTGGCAAATGAAACAGATTTTCATTGAACGCTATTGAGCGAGCTTATTTCACATTGTTTGTAGGGGAACAAAACAACAGATGCATATTCTAAACAGGGGAGTTAACGTTTTATACAATAGCAGTTTAGTACCACGGGAGGTCTTAGCTAAAGAGCGGCGCCTAACTTTTTTTTAGAGCTTTCCCGCTTACATATTACATATGTTTAGACCAAGAAAGGTGGTCTGTTAGAATGACACCTAAGTATTTATATTGAGACACCCTTCTAAGACGGATGCCATTCAGAGAATAATTGAACGAGAGGGGGCTCTGTTTATTGGCAAATGACATCACGACTGTTTACTAAAGTTGACGTTCATTCCCCATGTTTTACACCAAGCACAGAAAGACATAAGGGATTGGGCAAGACGGTGGTAGTCACCCCCAATGGAGTCAATACATTCATATAACACACAGTCATCTGCATAAAGTCTGATTTTAGTTAAGATGCTACGAGGTAAATAATTTATATACATTAGAAATAATAAAAGGCCTAATAGGGATCCCTGAAGAACACCTGACGTAATGGCGACAGGAGTTGATTCCACCGAGTTAAAAGAAACAAATTGTGAGCGACAATGAAGAGATACTGGCTATCCAAGAAACAAGACAGGGATTATTGAATATGGCATATCATTTTACCAGTAGTTTAGAATGAATCACAGAGTCAAAAGTTTTAGAGAAGTCTATAAATATGACATTCACTTGGTTACCTATGTCTAGGTTAGAAGCGATATCATGAACAAAATCGACTAATTGCATTACAGTGCTATAACCACGACGGAAACCATGCTGGGCTGATGTTTGAACATCATTAGAGTTAAAGAATTGGCATACGTTTGTGAATAATGTGCTCTAACATCTTGCATGGCTGGGGTGTGAGAGATATTGGCCTGTAGTTAGAGAGAAGTTGTTTATCGGAAAACTGGCAGCTCTCTATACTGAGTGTTTATTGACTGCAAGGGTCCCAGAAAACTGGAAGAATGCAAACATTATACTAATCCACAAAAAGGGAGACATTAAAGAATTAAAAAGTTATAGGCCCATTAGCTTACACCCAGTATTATATAAAATATTCACCAAGATAATTTGCAATAGAATAAGGGCAACACTGGACTTTAGCCAAGCAAGGGAACAGGCTGGCTTCAGGAAGGGATATTCTACGATGGATCACATCCATGTCATTATACAGGTAATCGAGAAATCCACAGAGTACAATCAGCCTCTCTACATGGCTTTCATAGATTATGGAAAGGCATTTGATTCAGTAGAGATACCAGCAGTCATAGAGGAATTATGCAATCAAGGAGTACAGACGGTCTATGTAAATATCTTGGAAAATATCTACAGAGATTCCACAGCTACCTTAATTCTCCACAAGAAAAGTATGAAGATACCTATAAAGAAAGGGGTCAGACAAGGAGACACAATCTCTTTAATGCTATTCACTACGTGCTTGGAAGAAGTGTTCAAGCTATTAAATTGGGAGAGCTTTAGGAGTAAAGATTGACGGCCAATAGCTCAGCAACCTTCAGTTCGCATACGTTGCAGCCTACCACAGATGGCTGCAACACGAACACAATAAAATCAACATAATCATAGGAAGAGCGTACAAGACGACGCTGGGCCTGTTCGAGTCCACGAGCACGACCCGCTTCTTATAACTCAAGATACACAACACGCTTGAAGAAATAACCGAAGCGCAACAGACCTCTCAACTGGAGCGGCTGTCCACGATCAAATCTGGGAGGAAGATACGGGACGACCTGGGAATAGGAAGCACGAATGAGGCGGAGATGAAGCTCTCCGTCACCGAAGAGGTCTGACGGCAGACCAGAAACGACTCCATACGCAATGAGAACCACAATGAGACGGCACACGCAGCGGCACGAGCGCTAACCAACCGCGCCCCGACGACAGACCGTCCGACATGGTTCGGAGCCAAGGACCGCACGACAAACTACAACGACATCACCAAGGCCTACCACCTGACTCGCAGGACTCTCCCACCCCCCGCACTCAAGGATGAGTCGTGTGGAGGCGGTACTACTGCCGGCAGGGTCTGCCGCAGGGAGACGGCTGATTACACGCACATCTTGTGGGACTGGATCAAAAATCTAGAGGAAGCATGATCAAGAACGATCCCACTGCGGCTCGAGGCAGCTGCAAAGAGCTACGACCAAGACCAACAGCTCTGGGTCGTCCAGCAGGTGCTCGGGGCACTCAACAACGGTGTGCGGAGACCCGCGCCGAGTAACACCAACCTCGTAGATGATGTAGGCCCTCATCGGGGCGCGCAAGTGCCCAACTGCAGGCACAAATATAGTTTGCTCCAATCCAACCCAAATCGGTTTGCCGATGACATTGTTCTATTCAGCAACACTGCAGACGAGTTACAACAAATGATTGAAGACCTTAACAGAGAGAGTGCTTTTGCAGAAGACAAAGATAATTATGAATAGCCAGGCAAGGGAACAAGAGTTCAGGATCGCCAGTCAGTCTCTAGAGTCTGAAGGAGTAAGTTTAATATAATGTTGCGTTTAATATAATGTTGACAGAATTCTCAAGGTAGTTGGGGATTCTCTGTCAACGCACCTTGGAACCAATGGACACATACAACTAGGCATTCTGTTTACTTGTTACGTTGGCACCTGTCCTGATGACACTTGTCATTTGCTTGTCCGGATGACAGGACAAATGCCACTTCTCAAGGTTCTTGCAAGGTTGGCACTTCTCCTCTCACGTGGTCTTATGCGTCTTCTTTTGTGCCATTTCTTCCAAAAAGAACCCATACTAACTAGGCCAACACATCCTACATTGTCAACTCACTTTGCAACACACAGGTTCTGCCAGGCAGCATGAAACTTGACTGGGTGTTCAGCTTTCATAGCAGGCTCCAGCTCTTCTGCATCTATGTACTTGAGAAAAAAAAAACAAATTGCTGTTATATCTAAAACAAATACTTTTGCAACTTCATTACACACAAATGCCAGTTACAATAAGGCATTCTTGCAGTGCACGTTACACCTAAAGAAGGAAGAGATGACACAAAAGAACACAAGTGCAAACTACTGTTTTAATTCATGACCAAGAGCATGCTTTATAAGTGGTTGACGTAAGAAGCTTGGCGAACATTACAAGTCAAGGCGGATAATCTGAAGAACTTGTGACAACGGGAAAAGAGAACAGCAACACACCCATTGTCAAATAATGGCCACAAACAATACTATTTGACTAATAAATTATAGGTGTGCTTGTTAACCACTAAAGACATGCGCTTTGTTGGCCAATCGAAGTGGTCTACCATTTTTTTTGACAATGAGTTATGCGCTCTTCTTTTTTCCCGTCTTAACGAGATCCACCTTGACTTGTAATACTCGCAAGGCATTCTACATCACCCCCTAATAAAACATGCCCTTGGGAATGAATTAAAACAGCAGTTTGCGCCTTCTCACCACCGTTTATGTCATCCAAGTTATTTTTTTTCTTTTTCATGCAACACGCAGCACAGGAGAACTATGAATGTGAGCCAATCAGTGCCGTTCCATTTGCATTATGCCATGTAATATAGCATGTTGAGCTTACAGTAATTACATGGCAATGGTATGGTGAGCTCACAGTAAAAGCTTCAGCAAAATACTACAGTAATACATAACAAGAATACAAGTGCAAGAAACTGCAACGCCTATTAGGCTAATAAATCTGTGAAGCTGACATGCTTTAACAAGTTCCAAGCTGTGCCCAGCAACTGAGACAATGTTGCAGATATGCAAACGACTAAGCAGACTTGATTTACAATACTACGTGCAGTATCCACTCATTTCATAGCAATAACGTTTCATGCTTGACAAGAAGAAATGTTACCCAGAGAGATTTTTTTTGGCAGAGTACCACTCCAATATTTCTAGCAAGCTTTGCTATAATCACCATGTTTACTTTGTCAAGTTTCATGCCATTATAGTCCTAGTTAATTTTCTTTGCCAGATAGACAAAAAATGTCATTCTTCGTTAATGAAATCTGATGATAAGCCTACTGACTTTAATGTAGACTAAAGAAATTTAACACTATAGACTACAAACACATCATAATAAGAAACTAAAGTAAATATTTTAAATGTCAACATAAGTTCATTTCCCCCATATCATTCTGTGTGCTTTCCAGTGAAGCCACACACATTCACTCAGGAACTACGGAGACCACTGGCTCTTGGCAAGTAGTAAAAACAATGTCCAAAAGCTTCTGAGATCACAAAGTCTTAATAATATTACGGTAAACTACACCCTTGCCTTCATTCTTTTAAGGTTATGTGTAACTGCAATCTGCCAGATCAATGTAAACTACACTCCAAGACCCTCAAGAACATAATTTTTGAATGAATAAAGGGAAAATGAGAAATCCACCCGTTCGTAGCAATTGCTACAAAGGAAACCCATACGGGTTCCTCGAAAGAAAAGCCTCATAGTTGAAGAAAAATTCGTCCTGGTCCGGGACTCGAACCCGGGACCACCGCCTTTCCGGGGCAGCCGCTCTACCATCTGAGCTAACCAGGCGGCTAGCAGATGGCAGAGCGAAGTCGAATTTGTCGACAACACGAAGCAAAGGCAAGAGTTTGACATAGTAGTTCTGCGGAAACCCGCAAGGTGGAGAGAAGTAATGAATAAAGGGAAAATGAGACATCCACCCGTTCGTAGCAATTGCTACAAAGGAAACCCATACGGGTTCCTCGAAAGAAAAGCCTCATAGTTGAAGAAAAATTCGTCCTGGTCCGGGACTCGAACCCGGGACCACCGCCTTTCCGGGGCAGCCGCTCTACCATCTGAGCTAACCAGGCGGCTAGCAGATGGCAGAGCGAAGTCGAATTTGTCGACAACACGAAGCAAAGGCAAGAGTTTGACATAGTAGTTCTGCGGAAACCCGCAAGGTGGAGAGAAGTAATGAATAAAGGGAAAATGAGACATCCACCCGTTCGTAGCAATTGCTACAAAGGAAACCCATACGGGTTCCTCGAAAGAAAAGCCTCATAGTTGAAGAAAAATTCGTCCTGGTCCGGGACTCGAACCCGGGACCACCGCCTTTCCGGTGTAGGTTTCCTTTGTAGCAATTGCTACGAACGGGTGGATGTCTCATTTTCCCTTTATTCATTACTTCTCTCCACCTTGCGGGTTTCCGCAGAACTACTATGTCATAATTTTTGAATGTTGCATGCCGCAAGCTAATCTGATTATGTGGCACGCCAATGTTGGGGACTCAGGACTAATTTCAACCACCCATGGTTCTTTACCATACCCGTAAATCTAAGTACACAAGCATTTTTTGCATTTCACCCCTGTCAAAACTCGGCCGTCCCGGTCAGGACTGAGCGTGTAACCTGGAGATGAGAAGCACAAAGTCATAGCATCACTAAGCTACTGTGGCCCCAGTACTCCTAAGCTCCAATGAGACGAGCATACAACTACAGAGGCTTATAAGAATGGCACAACAGTAGGCTGGGCAACTGAAATCTTGCAAAGCATGAGACCACACACCATGATTTTCAGTTTGTGGTTGCAGGCGAGTGCAGCATGTTGGAGAGCCTTGATAACCGAGGAGTAAGCGTCCTGCAACTTGATGTACTTTCCCACAAGTGCAATAGTCACTTCCCGTATGAGCCGTTCCGCCTTGAGTGCAAGGTCCCGCCATTTATACATCAGACGACGAGGTCTAGGAGTTGGCACCTACAGCAACACAAAGGTTGGTTAGGTTAGGCTAGGCTGGAAGCAATAAGTGACAGAGTTACAATACAATGTTTTCCTAATTCACAAAAGCACTTCTTTTCACTGCATGTTCCCAACTACCTAGTGGCAGCACTGGTCGGCATTCAAATGAAGATGAGATGCTAGCTGCACGTGCAGAGACTTCTCTTGAGCATGGTTTCAACACGATAGCCACATCTACATTTTCCCATGTCACAATACATGCCGTTTGCAAAAATAAATATGCCATCATTAGTTGGGCAAACTGCTTTGCCGGAAAGCCAGCTTAGCAACTATGAAAAGGTTCTATTGTGGTCATACTGCCCAAGGTCATGACTGCAGATTTTGATCTTATAACAGTTAATAAATATTCTCTAAGGCTACAGCAAACAAAAGCTTATTACAAACACATAGCAGCCAAGGAAATCTGGTTGTCTTATCAAAGTTTGCTAGGCAGAAGTGTACATATCTGAAGCTGAACAAAGGTCTCTAAGCTGTTCAGCTTATCGGTGTTCAAATAAATGGAGTTTGCCTTAAATGGGAGTCTCCTGAATTTATCGTGGTCATCGATCTTTGCAGCGATATCTGTAGTTTACCATAGTGCACAGACTTCTGAACTTCCTGGCTTTCAAGTATCACTGAGAAACCTGTAAGTACTTTCCCACAAGATATAACCTTGCAGTAAGGCAAGCACAGATCCACAACACTTTAATACAGATGCACGGTTATAAGGTTGCAGAAAATCTGCCTTACAGAAATCGCAGTAAAAACAGCAGGTTATATTGATGCAAAGCTCGTTGGGGCAGGTGCACATCTACTTCACTGATCTAAATTACGTCTCTGATCAAACAACTGATGGTGCACCAGTCATAGCTTCAACAGCGCTTTTTGGCGATGTCAATCAGATGACAGTACATTTTGCAAGGTTAATGGTTGCACAGAATGGAGGCCTTAGTTAAACAATATTGCAAGTCAACAATATGGTCATCAAAGAACCCAACAAAAGGGTGTGAAAGGGCCACTAAATAGAACCACTAGATCAGTTTAGAATGATGAAGTAGTCTTCCAAAACTCTACTTTGCTAATATTACTGTAAGAGTTTACTAGATGAGAGAATGAAGGTGCCTCAGAGCCAACACGTCAGTGTGACATCAAAGATATTAATTTTCTCTTGCAGGGCTTGCTATGTGCACTCTTTAGCTCCTTTAGTATACAACACCAGTCCCCTCTTACTAATAAAAAAAAGATATCTAGGGCAGGGCAGATGCCATCAAAATTCTTGATGCCATGGCTGGCTGCTGCAGGAACTTCCAAGGCGGTAGCATCACTTGTCTATTATTTCTGCATGTTTTTCTCACTTATCAAGTCTCCTCTCACAGTAAAAGTCACTTTCTTTTTGGTATTGTAGAAAGGTTATTTGCTAAACAAACAGTGAAATCTCATCTTCAAACTTCCGGTTTATTATGGGAGTTAGTCAGAAAGTCTTTTCTTTATTTTCTATTAGAAAAAATAAGGTACATACAGGTAATCAAAAGTATATGTACTATTCTACGTACCTTAAATTATTTTACCACATAGTCCCCATACCGGTTCAGAGATTTGTCCCATTGCAGCACTAAATTTGAGATGCCCCTATGCCATGTTGTCATCAGTCAGTAATGCACACAGCCTCCCCGAACGCTCACAATCACGCAAGTTTTCACGGCCTTTTGCGAATTCCCAACACCACCACCTCACACTTCTCAAAAGCGAGACACCTTTCCCCATACGTGGGCTGTATTTCCCTGTAGAGTTCGCTGAGCATTTGTCCCTTGCGGCATAGAAAACTAATCATACTTCATTGCTCGTACGCCGTGCCACAGAGCTACCAGCAGATAAGGCAGGGCTGGTACAAGAAAGGTCCACCGCTGGGAATGGATATGTTGACTTCACATTTACAGCCGTAATTTGGCTAAAAAGATATGTATATATAGGGGCAAATATTTTCCGATTCGCACTCATAGGACTGACACTGTGGTCCTGTCAAAACTAGTAAATTTCGATGTCCAATGCTCAGTAATTGGAATGCGTAAGCATCTGCGACGGTTAATTCGAACATACCCCGTCACCAACCATGTTCTCAGAAGCAGGCCAACTCAGATGATGGCTTTCCGACCCGGCAGTGCAGCCACATGTTGGCTGCAGCACGCACTGCACTGAAGCCGTATTTCCGGAACTCGACACTCATGTAAGCTCAGCGCACAGGCGCTATCTAACCAAGCCCACTGAATGGAGGACATAAGTCTTCCATTCAGAAGACTTCCTTTTTTCGAACAAATTTTCGGGCCCCTTTGAGTTCAAATAATCAAGATCCGACTGTAAATCTCAACTTATTCTTCTCATTAGTGTCTTTTTAAGAGATCAATGGCATACAGAAGAATGAGGAACAAATTGCACAAATGACAAAATGGACATGAGATTGTGCAGACCATTAACTGAAACTCCCGACAGGTCAACTTGCCCACCTCATCTCTTGCGCAATTTGTTTTCAGGTAACGCCAACTGTGTTGCCGTCTCACCTGAAGGTGAAGGCGTTCAGCGAAAAGCTCGACAATGCCTTGCTCCTCCATGAAGATAGGCACATGGTAGATGCTAGGCACGTCATGCATGCAGAGGACTTGTCGTGGCTCAACGTGGCAAAAGTTGGAAATCTTATCCTTGACAGAATTCGTGATCTCATTTTCGCTGCGGCAAACAATCTGCAATAGATTAGTCACTTGTCAAAATGCAGCCACTGGAGTTGGTAGAAAACAGAGAATGGGATTTCCCTGTGAACAGGTTTCATTCACACACAATCATAATTCTTCTAAATGTAACATCGATGTCAACTTCGGTTAACTCAATTTCTAGATGAGGAAAATAGATCCTGCAAATTAAGCTCGACCTCATTTAAACTGATAAACAGAACTTATAAGGAGGCTTCTCAGGCGAAGCTTGCATTAACTCACAAGTGGCGCTGTCGCAGTCATGCAAACAGCCAGTTGCTCCCAGAGCAGAGCAGCTGCATGAAAAGGCAGTTTGATGAGTTGACAGCTGCACCGGCGCCGGAGCAGAAGTCATTAGCAAGGATTCCAGCTGCATAGGTGTGCTCTCACACCACACACTTCATCAATCAGAGCCGTTTCGCTTCATCCAGGGAAGGAAAGAGCAGGAAAGGGTTTCGCACATGCTGCGCCGGCCTCGTTTCCATTCAGCTCAGTCTTGGAAAACAGATGGGACGGCCACGCATTGTGGGCTGCCATGCTGGGCCACGCTGACCATTCTTTCCTCGGAGAATGGGCAGCATTCGACAAGAGGCGGCGAGAACTTGCCCATAAAAGGGCTCGCCATCGGTGCGCCGAACTAGCCGCCCGAGCCTAGGCAATTCGACAGCAACGAAAATAAGGTCCCAAGTTGAGGGAGGGGAAGGCCGATGCAATCTGGAACAGTTACCTGTTGGTTACTTAACCATGATGAAGGTCAGGTGCACGCAAGACAAGCTTCGCTTACCCCCATTATCCAGTAGAGGAAGGGTTGGGTTTTTTTTTTTTTTTTTTTTTTGTTACCTTTCATTTACCAACAGCAAAATAGCACCTCTGTTCAACCCTCTCTGGCTTTCGCACATTAAAATTTGTGTCTTACCAAAACGTAAGGGGCACAAATCACAAGAAATTCAGCTTTGACTGCACCACTGCAAAGTATGCTCTCTTATCACATTAACACAAGCTTTCCAGCACATGGATAAAAGGTATGACTGTTAATGCTATATTTTAAGCGCTGCCTTCTTAAAGGCTACAATCTAAAAACCAAGCGAAGCTTTTACAGCTGCTTACCAAATCCGGAGATAAGCCCAAGCCTCGCAATTCACGGACACTGGCTTGTGTTGGCTTTGTCTTATGCTCTCCAGTGCTCTTGGGCTGCAAGGATGAATTGCTGTCAGTGTTACTTATACAGAACTAGTGGACGTACCCACCGTTAGAAGGAATTGTGCAAACCGTTATATTTTCTCTCGTATTGAGGCATTTCAAATGGAACATCATTGCAATTGTTTGCAAGAAGACATCATCATCATCAGCCTGGTTACGCCCACTGCAGGACAAAGGCCTCTCCCATACTTCTCCAACAACCCCGGTCATGTACTAATTGTGGCCATGCCATGCCTGCAAACTTCTTAATCTCATCCGCCCACCTAACTTTCTGCCGCCCCCTGCTACGCTTCTCTTCCCGGATCCAGTCCGTAACCCTTAATGACCATCGGTTATCTTCCCTCCTCATTACATGTCCTGCCCATGCCCATTTCTTTTTCTTGATTTCAACTAAGATGTCATTAACTCGCATTTGTTCCCTCGCCCAATCTGCTCTTTTCTTATCCCTTAACGTTACACCTATCATTCTTTCCATAGCTCGTTGCGTCGTCCTCAATTTAAGTAGAACCCTTTTCGTAAGCCTCCAGGTTTCTGTCCCGTAGGCGAGTACTGGTAAGACACAGCTATTACAGTGAACTCTCACTTGAGTGAACTTCAAGGGACCGAAGAAAATAGTTCACTTAACTGAAAGTTCACTTAACTGAATATTCACTAGACCAACATAAGACATGGCATACAGAGTCAAAAGTTTGAAGTGCAATTCATGGAGCAAAACACATGACATCCATAGTGTTAGAAATGTGTGAAATGGAATTTGTACTTAACAAGTACAAGGTTCATAACAGTTATAATGCTGCCTTTCTCACTTAGAAAAAAAATCTGTAATCTTCTTCTGCACTTGTACTTTTAAAGCACAGGAAGTAACAAAACTGTCCAAAGAGTCAATGTTTTTGTACACTTCTTCTGGCACAGCTTGCTGTTGAGACACAAAGTCTCTCAACTTTCCAGCGTACCCTACAACCTCAGCTAGAGTTATAGGGCTTGAAAGTGGCTCGGCAGTTGCCTCTTCTTCGTCTCTACTTTGTCTTCTTCGCCTCTTTTTCGAAAGAGACGACGCCCATGCCACGATTAGCCAGTGGGAAAAAAACACACACCACGTGGTTTGTGGTGTGACAGATCGCCGCTTTGTTCTGGCGGCGTTGTAAGCCAGCGATGTTACTAGGTTAATGGCCTCCGAGATTATATGCTTGCTCGTTTTGTGTGGGCGATCACGGAGGCCCTGCCTCGTTGCCGTTCGTTTTCCACGCCGCCATTTTGCCCCAGGGGCGCTGTAGTGCCAGCGACGTTACATTGCCGCTGGAGCGGCGGTTTGATGAGGGCAGGCATCGGTTCTGATCGTAAAAGTAAGCCTTGGTCCTCTGAGCGAGTTCGTTAAACTGAAATATTGACTGTTCCGAAATTCGTTTAAGTGAAACATTTTTGCATAGTATCTATAAGAAAACTGCCGGGGATTTTTAAAAAGTTCATTATTCTGAAATATTCGATAAACCGACGTTCGTACAACTGAGAGTTTACTGTATACACTTTTCTCTTGAGGGATAATGGCAACCTGCTGTTCATAATCTGAGAATGCCTGCCAAACGCACCCCAGCCCATTCTTATTCTTCTGATTATTTCCGTCTCATGATCCGGATCCACCGTCACTGTCTGCCCTAAGTAGATATATTCCCTTACCACTTCCAGTGTCTCGCTACCTATTGTAAATTGCTGTTCTCTTCCGAGACTGTTAACCATTACTTTAGTTTTCTGCAGATTAATTTTTAAACCCACTCTTCTGCTTTGCCTCTCCAGGTCAGTGAGCATGCATTGCAATTGGTCCCCCGAGTTACTAAGCAAGGCAATATAATCAGCGAATCGCAAGTTACTAAGGTATTCTCCATTAACTCTTATCCCCAATTCTTCACAATCCAGGTCTCTGAATACCTCCTGTAAACACGCTGCGAATAGCATTGCAGAGATCGTATCTCCCTGCCTGGCGCCTGTCTTTATTGGGATTTTGTTGCTTTCTTTATGGAGGACTACGGTAGCTGTGGAGCCGCTATAGATATCTTTCAGTATTTTTACATATGGCTCGTCTACACCCTGATTCCGTAATGCCTCCATGACTGCTGAGGTTTCGACAGAATCAAACGCTTTCTCGTAATCAATGAAAGCTATATATAAGGGTTGGTTATATTCCGCACATTTCTCTATCACCTGATTGATAGGGTGAATATGGTCTATTGTTGAGTAGCCTTTACGGAATCCTGCCTGGTCCTCTGGTTGACGGAAGTCTAAGGTGTTTCTGATTCTATTTGCAATTACAATTACCTTAGTAAATACTTTGTAGGCAACGGACAGTAAGCTGATCGGTCTATAATTTTTCAAGTCTTTGGCGTCCCCTTTCTTATGGATTAGGATTATGTTAGCGTTCTTCCAAGATACCGGTACGCTCGAGGTCGTGAGGCATTGCATATACAGGGTGGCCAGTTTCTCTAGAACAATCTGCCCACCATCCTTCAACAAATCTGCCGTTACCTGATCCTCCCCAGCTGCCTTCCCCCTTTGCATAGCTCCCAAGGCTTTCTTTACTTCTTCCGGCGTTACCTGAGGGATTTCGAATTCCTCTAGACTATTCTCTCTTCCATTATCGTCCTGGGTGCCACTGGTACTGTATAAATCTCTATAGAACTCCTCAGCCACTTGAACTATCTCATCCATATTAGTAATGATATTGCTGGCTTTGTCTCTTAACGCATACATCTGATTCTTGCCAATTCCTAGTTTCTTCTTCACTGCTTTTAGGCTTCCTCCGTTCCTGAGAGCATGTTCAATTCTATCCATATTATACTTCCTTATGTCAGCTGTCTTACGCTTGTTGATTAACTTCGAAAGTTCTGCCAGTCTTATTCTAGCTCTAGCTGTAGGGTTAGAAGCTTTCATACATTGGCGTTTCTTTATCAGACCTTTCGTTTCCTGCGATAGCTTGCTGGTATCCTGTCTAACAGAGTTACCACCGACTTCTATTGCACACTCCTTAATGATGCCCACAAGATTGCCGTTCATTGCTTCAACACTAAGGTCCTCTCCCTGAGTTAAAGCCGAATACCTGTTCTGTAGCTTGATCTGGAATTCCTCTATTTTCCCTCTTACCGCTAACTCATTGATCAGCTTGTTATGTACCAGTTTCTTCCGTTCCCTCCTCAGGTCTAGGCTAATTCGAGTTCTTACCATCCTATGGCCACTGCAGCGCACCTTGCTGAGCATGTCCACATCTTGTACGATGCAAGGGTTAGCGCAGAGTATGAAGTCTATTTCATTTCTAGTCTCGCCGTTCGGGCTCCTCCACGTCCACTTTAGGCTATCTCGCTTGCGGAAGAAGGTATTCATTATCCGCATATTATTCTGTTCCGCAAACTCTACTAATAACTCTCCTCTGCTATTCCTAGTGCCTATGCCACATTCCCCCGCTGCCTTGTCTCCAGTCTGCTTCTTGCCTACCTTGGCATTGAAGTCGCCCATCAGTATAGTACATTTTGTTTTCACTACCCATCGCCGATTCCACGTCTTCATAGAAGCTTTCGACTTCTTGGTCATCGTGACTGGATGTAGGGGCATAGACCTGTACAACCTTCATTTTGTACCTCTTATTAAGTTTCACAACAAGACCTGCCACCCTCTCGTTAATGCTATAGAATTCCTGTATGTTACCAGCTATATTCTTATTAATCAGGAATCCGACTCCTAGTTCTCGTCTCTCCGCTAAGCCCTAGCAGCACAAGACGTGCCCGCTCTTTAGCACTGTATATGCTTCTTTTGGCCTCCTAACTTCACTGAGCCCTATTATATCCCATTTACTGCCCTCTAGTTCCTCCAATAGCACTGCTAGACTCGCCTCACTAGATAACATTCTAGCGTTAAACGTTGCCAGGTTCATATTCCAATGGCGGCCTGTCCGGAGCCAGGGATTCTTAGCACCCTCTGCTGCATCAAAGGTCTGACCGCCGCCGTGGTCAGACCTCCGACGATGAATGACAGTAATGATGAATGACAGATGAATGACAGTAACTGCAGGTGATCAAATGCAAGTTCACAGTGCATCTGGAAGACTGGGTAGGACACAGGTGTGGAATAGCTTCCTACCTGACCTATCCCTCTCCCCTTTTTGTAAGAATTGTCATCTAGGTAACAAACCACAATCTGTGGAACTGGTAGGTGCTGATACTAGTGAAATCAGTGCAATTGAGTTTTAAATGCCAGCATGCGGTCAGTGATGTGACCGCACATGACTTGGTTCTTTGTATAGAACACATGTGAAAGACTGGATTAAAAGTGTTTATGCGGATCTCTGTCTGGCAGCCTAATTCTTGCTATGTGGTTAAAACAACCTCTTTATTATTGTTCAGAATGGAAAAGAGATCTTTTAAGGCCAGGACCACACCTACAACATTGCAAAACTTCTTGTTGATCCATTCAGCTAGTCTTGCGCAAGTGACAAGATGTAATTTACAGACAAGCAAGCGAAACCGAAGCTTCTTGAGGGCATTCTTTGCGTCTACAGTATTCTTTAAATGAAAAAGTTGCAGAATTTTAGAATTCTCATCATCATCATCATCATCAGCCTGTTTTATGTCCCCTGCAGGATGAAGGCCTCTCCCTACCATCTCCAATTACCCCTCTCCTGCGCCAACCGATTCGAACTAGCGACCGTGAATATCCCAATTTCATCGCTCCACCTAGTCTTCTGCTGTCCTCAACTGCGTTTCCCTTCTCTTGGTACCCAGTCTGTAACCATAATGGTCCAACAGTTATCTAATTGGCGCATTACATGACCTGCATGGCCCCATTTTTTTCTCTTGATGTCAATTAGAACATCGTCTATACCCATTTGCTCTCTGATCCAGGCCGCTCTCTTTCTGTCTATTTAAAAAAAAAATTAAATTATGGGGTTTTACGTGCCAAAACCACTTTCTGATTATGAGGCACGCTGTAGTAGAGGACTCCGTAAATTTCGACCACCTGGGGTTCTTTAACGTGCACGTAAATTGAAGTAAACGGGTGTTTTCGCATTTAGCCCCATCGAAATGCGGCCGCCGTGGCCGGGATTCGATCCCGCGACCTCGTGCTCAGCAGTCCAACACCATAGCCACTGAGCAACCACGACGGGTCTTTCTGTCTCTTAACATTATGCCTAGCAATCTTCAATCCATCGCTCTTTGCGCGATCCTTAACTTGTTCTCAAGCTTTTTTTGTCAGTCTCCAAGTCTCTGCCCCATATAATTCTAAAGAGTGTGCAAATAAAAATTATATTTTTTACATAGGCACCTCGTGAACACTGCAACTCCAAGCTTTTCTTACCTGTGGCACCAGGCTGACATGAACGCAGCAGAAGTTTTCTCTTTTGACACGGAACTGAAACTGTCGGAAAGCCTCCACGAAGGGCATCCCTTCAATATCACCTATTGTTCCTCCGAGCTGCAAGAACAGGTATAAAGTGAGCCGTTAAACATTATTCTGCAGCGCATTGCATTGTCATGCATTACCTCAATAATGCAAACTTCTGGTGTCTGGTTAGAGTCATTGACAGGAATAAGTGCAACTTTCTGAACCCACTCCTGAATGGCATCAGTGATGTGGGGAACAACCTGAAAAAGGTTCATAAAATTTGTAGCTTCTTCATACAGCAACACTGAAGCACAACCATGCAAATAACATACCAAATCTCATGAAAAATTTGTTTGGTGCTTAAAGCACAGTACTTTCTTTAAAAGTCCACAGGATGCTATGAACTCTACATCATACCTGTATTTGTTTGAAACTAATAGCACTGCACAGGTGCCATGCAATACACCAGTGAAGTAAAAGTGCAGTACCGTAAAAGCTAGTTTAGGGTTTTAAGCAAATGAAAGTACACTTTTATTTATTCTACAGCTAAATAAGCCAATGCAAAATACAAACACACCAAACTCGAATGGACTTTTATTTCTTTAGCAACTGGTACTAATTTTCTGGTTACAGTGCCAGGTCTATGCAAGTAACTTGGCTAGTGTTTATCTCAAAATGGTAACATTTGCTTTTAATAGCCTTATAGAAGTGTGCTTACATGCTTGGGTTAGGTCTACTGATAGCTTTTCTTAAACATTCCTGTGTTATTTAGCGAACTAAGGATGAATCGTGTGATTTTCCTACTTTGTATGATATTCACTGTCAATTCACTGTAAAAATTGTTTTTAGCCAGTGTTGAAAACACATACGATGCTTCAAGAAGACGATTAGCCATGGTCGTCAAGATATTTTAAAACTGTTGTTATCGCAGTTTCTGCAAGATCTGGTACAGCGTATGTCTATAGCAAAAATACCTGCACAGTCTTGCCAAGGTAGTCCCCCTTTCGCTCCTTGTTGATGACATGCTGATAGATTTTTCCAGTTGTTATATTATTGTCCCTGTGTAACGTGATGTCCAGAAAGCGCTCGTAGTTCCCCAAATCAAGGTCGACTTCGCCGCCGTCGTCAAGAACGTACACCTCGCCTACGAAACAAAATCAAACTTTATGTAACGCCACGAAGAAAAACAGAGCGCTTGACAGAAGAGCCATGAAGATGGCTGGGAAAGTCTTAAGTACCATGTTCGTACGGCGAGAAGGTTCCGGCATCGATGTTTATGTATGGATCTATTTTTATTGACGTGACTTGGAGGCCGCAAGCCTTGAGGATGGTGCCCACGCTGCTGGCAATCACACCTTTGCCGATGCCGCTAATGACACCGCCAGTAACCAGAATGTACTTCATCGCAGCGACTGGAGGCTGGAGATGGGACGGGCCTTACTTTCACTGGCACAAGGTACGAACGCCTGTAGGTGTTTACGTCAAACCAGATTAGCGCGGCAAAAGACACGAGCGCTCCCGCCTGTGAAAACGTTATTTCCCTCCACGCACGTGGCCTCGTGCGCACGTTTCGTTTCTCCGCGCGATCAAAAGACAGGCAGCTGTTACACACGGCAACAAAGGAAACAAGTCAAATGACATGCGCGGGAACTCGCAAGAGGCATCACGAATCGTGCTTCCGTGATGGCGTTAGCAGAACCCGACAAGAAACGAACGAGCAAGTGTTCACGCTAAATGAGGACAGCAAACGAGTACCGCGTGTTTACGCGTTGTACGATGTCAGTGGCCTGCGAAATATAACACAAATAAGGAGACTGTAACGCTTTTACTTACAGTGCGACTCCGTGAGACGTTGTTCTTCGCGATCAAAGTCAGATGTGACCGCACAGTCGCCGCGAGTCGCAGTGCGCGCGTCATTCATTCGCTGGGGCCCGCTGGTCTCCTTGCCCCTGCTGAGCCATGCGGCGCATATCTATATAATCGACATCGTTATCATTTTGTGCCAAACTGATGAAAGTATTGAGCGAAATGTCGTCTTAAAACAATATACTAGCTTTTTTGTTATTATTGTCGGACGCTTAACGTTAGCGGTTAGAGTTGCAATCGCAACCATGGTGTTAAATAGCCATCGACAACACGGGTCAAGACGCTTACGTGATGGCGGCACTTCGCGCCGAAATACTTTAGCTTGTGCTTACTTGTGCTGTACGTTTATGTGTCACGTATGTGACGGCGTCAGTTGGAAAAGCAGCAGCCTGCCACTTCAAGAGTAAGGCAGCCCAAAATTCGCGGCAATGATCCTCCGCAACGCCATTGCCGGGAGGAAGCGTACACGACAAAGTGAGGACGATGGCACCGACCACTCGGGTCTCGACCCGGACGACTTCTTTTCCGAGTTAGACGACGGGCTTAATGAGTCGAACGATAACTCCTCAGAAGTCGAGTTCGGCACCAGGTCCCGCGGAAAGCGACGTCGGGTAGGTGAAGGCGGTCGTGGAAGAGGACGCGGGCGCGGTGGTGGCAGAGGCCGTGGAGGGAGACGCAATGCATCGGAAAGCATAACAAGCGAAGACCCAGGCACTCTTTATGACGTGGTCAGGCTTGGTCGCCACTCGCTTACCGCCGTGGTCGACGACTGGATAGAGTCGTACAAACAAGACAGAGATGCCGCTCTTCTGGACCTAATGACTTTCTTCTTCCACTGTTCTGGGTGCAAGGGCCGCATCACACCTCAGATGCAGGTTACCATGGAGCACAATCAGATCATTAGGAAAATGACTGAAGAGTTTGACGAGGAGAGTGGTGACTACCCGCTCATTATGACGGGCCCCCAGTGGAAGAAGTTTCGGCAGACCTTCTGCGAGTTCGTGCAAATTCTGGTGCGCCAGTGTCAATACAGCATCATCTACGATCAGTTCTTAATGGACAACGTGATCTCCATACTCACTGGATTGTCCGATTCACAGGTGAGCTAAACACATCAGTTTCTTACTGTGTGCCGCAAATTAGGGCCACTATTGAATACGCACGTGCGCGTATGAAAAAAAGTAAAGCGTGGGAGAGGAAAGACAGTATAATGTTGGTCCGGTTTGAAAAAAAAAAAAAAACGAGATAAACATGTGACCCAAATAAAGTATTGTAAGTGCTCTTTGCCGCGAACGTATTAACGAGAAAATCGTATGAACCGAGAGCTAGCAGGCATGGTTCTGTTGTATTAGCAGCGGTGACCTCTCTATGTGAAGTGATTGTCATTTGTTAGTTTCAAGGTGAAGTATTTTATCCTCCATGTCTGCGTAAGTATTTTTCTAGTCTGGCTGTAACCTAACCTGGCGGAAACATGCTTTCATGCAGGTTCGTGCTTTCCGGCACACATCGACACTGGCTGCAATGAAGTTGATGACGGCACTTGTTGATGTGGCTCTCAACTTGAGCATAAGCTTGGACAACACCCAACGTCAATATGAGGCAGAGCGGCAGAAGAACAAGGACAAACGTGCAACTGAGCGTCTTGAACTGCTCATGACCAAACGCCAGGACCTGGAGGAAAACATGGAAGAGATCAAGAATATGCTAACCTACATGTTCAAAAGTGTGTTTGTCCACCGCTATCGAGACACACTTCCTGAAGTGCGTTCAATTTGCATGCTGGAGATTGGCCAGTGGATGAAGCGGTTCCACCAGCACTTCCTAGATGACAGTTATCTCAAGTACCTGGGCTGGACCCTGCACGATAAAGTGGGAGATGTGAGACTGCGGTGCCTGCAAGCACTGCTTCCTCTGTATTCTTCTGAAGAGCTAACAAGTAAGATGGAGCTGTTTACCAACAAATTCAAGGACCGCATAGTTACCATGACTTTGGACAAGGAGTATGAAGTAGCTGTCCATGCCGTCAAGCTTGTCATTAGTATCCACAAGTTTCACCGGGAGATCCTAACTGATAAGGACTGTGAGCATGTCTATGAGCTTGTGTACAGCTCACACAGAGCTGTTGCTCAAGCTGCTGGAGAGTTCCTCAATGAGAGGCTTTTCCAGCCCGACGAAGCGGCGGTGCAAGGTCTGCGCACAAGACGTGGCAAGAAACGTTCAGTGAACACTCCGCTGATCCGTGACTTAGTGCAGTTTTTCATTGAGAGTGAATTGCATGAGCATGGTGCCTACCTTGTGGACAGTCTAATCGACAGTAACCCTATGATGAAAGACTGGGAATGCATGACTGACCTTCTGCTTGAAGAGCCAGGACCAGAGGAAGAGCAGCTGGATGATCGGCAAGAAACTTCCCTCATTGAGATTATGGTCTGCTGCACCAAACAGGCTGCTACGGGTGAACCACCAGTGGGAAGAGGACCCAATCGCAAACAGATGTCGAACAAGGAGATGAAGCAGGTGGCCGATGACCGTGTCAAGCTGACAGAGCACTTTATACAGGCATTGCCAAGCCTCCTCAGCAAGTACATCGCAGACCAGGAAAAAATTGCCAATCTTATGGTGTTGCCACAGTATTTTGATCTGGAGATCTACACGTCTAGCAGGCAGGAGAAGTCGCTAGACTCGCTGCTGAAACTGATACAAGAGATTGTCGAGCGTCACGACAACACAGAAGTGCTTGAAACGTGTGCCAGAACCTACGAGGCTCTGTGCAGTGAAGAACTAGCTGTTCATTCACGTTGTGCTGTGTCGAGGGGAACGCTGATTGATTCTCTTGTTGGCCGATACAAGCAGGCCCTGGCTGCTTATGCAGAAGCAGGAGAGGATGCTGATGATGATGATATCTACGCAGTACAGTCGGCACTCAAGAAAGTATCAATATTTTATGGGTGCCACAACTTGGGTCCCTGGACCATCTGGGAGGGAATCTTTGACTATTGGGTCAAAGGTGCCGGAGAGCGCAGCTTGTCTCTGGAAGGTGTCAAGCATGCCATTTCGTGCTGTTCATCGGGTATCATGTGGGACCTGGCAGTGCTGGATGAAGGCAACATTCAGATGGCACACGTGCATGCCTTGAGAAACCGTCTCCGCGAGTTTATGGACACCATGGTGTATATGCTTCGCCATTGCACTGGTGCCTTGCAGGAAGAGGCCTTTGTGAGTATCTGTGACCTGCTCGTCATCTTCTGCCGGCAGCTGGGTGACAGTGAGCCCTTCAGTGCTCTTGTCTATGAACCGGATCGTGCCCTGCAGGCAAACCTTGGTGAGTTCATCCAGAATAACGTTTTTGTGGAAGATGACTCAGCCGCAGATGACGAGCAAGATGAACACCGCAAGATTGAAGAGCTACACAAGCGCCGCAACTTCTTGGCCTCCTTCTGCAAGCTCGTTGTGTACAATGTCATCAGTGTACGTCAAGCTTCGGATGTCTTCAAGCACTACGTTCGGTTCTACAATGACTATGGGGACATCATCAAAGCAACACTGGGAAAAGCTCGCGAGATCAATAAGGTCAACTGTGCACGCACCATGGTACAGTCGCTCACATCTCTCTTCAATGCACTGGACCGAGACCAACTGGGAAATATTGCCCGTCAGGATGAAGGTTTTGTTGCCATCAAAGAACTGGCGAAACGGTTTGCCTTGTCCTTTGGCCTTGACCAAGTCAAGAACAGAGACTCCGTCGCAGCTCTTCATCGTGAAGGCATCATTTTCGCTTGTACGCCATTCGAGAACCCGCTGAATCCCCTGGGGCCACCGCCAAACCTTCCTTTCCTGGAGCTTCTTTGTGAGTTCACAAACAAGTTAATGAAGCTGGACAAGAAGGTCGTACTTCAGTACCTGGACAGACATGTCCAAGCCAAACTGCCAGCTTCGCGAGCTGATGACTGGCAGCCTCTGCTCCTTTACCGCACGAGCCTCGTCCATGGCGAAGCTGAGCAACCTGTGGCGAGAGCACCAGGACGTCAATATCGGGGAAGAAAGCGCCAGCGTGAAGACGATGACCACGCGGAAGAAGAGGAAATAGACCAGGACTCAGACAGGGGCTCAGAATCAGAGTTTCGGCAGTGAGCCAAAGTCATCACTCATTGTAAACTTATGTCAGTGTGTATTGGTCAGATACTCTATGTTTGACTGTGCACAAATTTGTATTATTGTTATTTTGCTCCATGCAGAAATTCTTGCATGATCAAGTTGTGCAAAGCATGGAAATGTCAAAGATTCCCCACACTTGAGTGAGCCGCCAGTAACATTTTCACACCCATTTTGTGAAATTGAACATTTGGTATTCATGCTTTCGCACCAAGCTTATGTTAAATTATTAGTTCGTTCTGGCTCCTGCAAAATGCAACGAAATGTGACAAGTTAGTTTCCGAAGTTCTCTTTGTTGCTTTTTGTATAAGGCACGAACTTATTTGTTTCCAATGAGTTTGGAAAACACTGTTTTTGACCATTCTATTACACAAAATGGACGACCAAATGCGTTCCATTGCTGGCTGTGGCTATGAGAGGCCATTTAATCAGTCACTATTTTTTTTCTGGCACTAACATTGTATGCAAGGCAGTGTACATAGATACTTTATTAAAGCATTCAATTTATATCAGTGTTCTGTTTCTGAGTTTAATATAATCCTGACGTATAGCATGTGAATATATAGGCATGTGCAGGGTTGTTCACTCTTCATGAGAACACCTCAGTAGTAGTCACTGTGATGAAACATCTCTGTCCACTTCTAACCCAAAAATTAGGTTCCCATAATGGAAATTTTGATGTGCTAGATTGGTTCATGGGCCTGAATTTCATATTAAGGCTTCTATGAGCACTAAAATACTAAAGATATCAAGCCCTCTGCCAATGAAAGTTCTTAAAGGAGGCTGAAATGAAGCAGTCACAATGCTGCCCTTTTTTTTAACTTAAAAGTGCTTTGCTCACAGGATGATAAACAAAAGGCATTGCCATGTCACAATAAAAAAGGACGCCAACCAAAATGTCTTGTTAACAGGTAGACATTTCAGCTTCTGTACAAAAGCCTTGTGCACAAACACTTAACTGGTCGAAATGGCAAACTTAAGTACGTTTTAATACCCAACCTAGGCATCTTGCGTATTCAGGCAAGAAATTGCCGTCACGATTCAGCATTTTTTTTTCTCTGTAGTCTGGATAGAAAGGGCCTCGAGATACTGCCGTGAAATCCAGCCTCTTGCCTTGGCAATAATGGAAAGCTTGTTCCAGTCAGCGTCACGATTAGAGGCTGCCAAGTGTTCCACAAGCACATCAGACGAGACATTCTTTTTGGCATCATACATACGTTGCTTCAAGCACATCTCGAAACTGCAACTTTTGCCAATGTAAGCATAGTAAGTTTGCACATGGTATTTTGTACACAACACCTGGAAACCTTTCCTTCTTTAGCCTGTCCTTCATGTGCAACAATTCATGCTGCAGCTTTCGGATAGGAACATGGGCCATAATGATTTCATAGGTTCTCAGGACGGTTGCTGTTTCAAAAAGTCCTTGAAGCAACATGTGTATCATGTCAAAAAGAGGAATGTCGCTTCCAATGCACTTGCGGAGCGCATGTCAGCCTGTAATCACGACTGTAGACAAGGCTTCCATTATTACGAAGGAAAGAAATTGGATGTCACCACACTATCTCGAGTTCATTGCTATACAGAGCACAGATGAAACGCTGAATTGCAACGATGGCAATTGTCCACATGCATATGCAAGACGCCTAGGTGTCATTTCAACCCGTTAATTTTTGTGAACAAGGCTTGAGTACACAAGCTAAATGTCTAATACTTATTAGCAACAAATTTTGAATGGCATCCTTCCTTTTTGACATGAGTTTACCACCTGGCCAGACAAAATGTCAAGCCATCAATTTCAAATGTATTACCCAACAATTTTCCCTTGCCTGACTAGCAACCCTGCTCATGGCTGCATTTCTTTGCAAGTTTATTGTCAACAATTGCCTCCATAGTAACAAATTGTTTGTAATGTTACCCTGGGAGAGTTGCTTTCCTTGTTTCTCCTTTTTTCTCACCATGAATAGTTAACAATACTGCTGAAATTTTCTCAGTAGTTCCCAGCTAGAGGTTGTTACTATCTCGTATACCTGTGCGCTGTTTATATTTATGACTTGTAACAACTTTCCCACAAATAAAACATCTTCGGCTTGGGCACGAAAATTCCGCTATATTGAATTCAAGGTTTACACATTAGAATGAATTGATGGGTATTACATCATAGTGGGGACTGCAGATTACTTTTAAAGTGATTAGCATTGTTTGGGAACTTCACCCAGTTTGTAGTCTGTATATAACCTCTTTGATGCACCCAGCGACCCAAGTTATCTATTAGCTTGGGCCACTAAGTATGTGCTAGCTGCTATCTTGCTGAGCAGACAATTTGGGTCACTGGGTACCAGTGGCATAGCCAGAAATTTCATTCGGGGGAGGGGGGGCTCACGTTGGAGCTCTGCCTGCTCCTTACAGAATTTGTCAAGGGATCAAATACATGAATAATAACTGCATTGCCATTGTTCAAGGGTGCTGCGAACGAATTCTTGGATACTACGTACTGTTAAGACAAGTAAAATATGTATCTTTTCATAAAAGAAGGTATCCATATGTCCCAAAAATTGTGCCATTAACTGATATCAACACTTCCACATTTTTATCTATTGAATAAGTAAAGAAAATATCACAAAAACTTTAGAACTATATCAGTTCGAAATCAGCAAAGGTGTGCATGCCGCTGATATGATAAATGTAAAGGCCGTGAAATGAATGAGTAGAGGACAAATATTTCGATGAAACTTTGTCATTCAAGAACCTTGTTTATATTTTTGTACGTATGCAATGGCCAGGGAAAAACCTCAGTGATGCTGTCCTTCATTCCGATGTATTGCGCAGGAGCAGCTGTCACCGGTTGTGTATTGTAATTGCACCAAAATTACAATCGCAACAGAGATCACATATAAAAGGCAGGAGTTCTGCAAAATATACATGAGAAATGCGAAGAGAAAGCTTGATAAAGGGCAAAAAATAGTCACTGGAAACAAAGTTCACTGCATGTATCCACAAAACCTCACAACAAGATATTCAAATATATGTATAAGTCTCCAACAGATCTATGTATCTAAGCAAAGTCACTGTACGCAAGGTGTCTCAGCTAATTTTAGCCAGAGTTTAGGAATATATGCCAATGCACTCTAAGATGACGTGACCAAATGCATGTTGCTCACTTTTGTATGTAGTGTGTCAAGCTACTTTTTGTATCTTGCTTAATTAGATTTTTAGTCAAGATTGATTAATCAACTTGTGAAGTAACGAAGCTAGGAAAAAAATTCCTATTAGAAAGTTGCAGAGCAGTTTTCCAAATGCCCGAATAAACAGTTTCTGTCTTTCTGTCTATTAAGTATTAGTGTATTTCAGCTTACTGATGATGCCCGCGAAATACAACACACCATGTGACATGCCCGCTTACACATTGTGATTGCATTCTCCCGAACGTTCCGCGCACAAACAGCCATAGGCGCACTGCCGCTTAAAAGGTGACAGGGCAGTGACGTAGGCATTGACTGTGCCATTTACATCACCGATATGCTCCCCTCGTGACAGTTCGTTATAGCGATAAGCAGATGCAGCAGTTATTGCTTGTGCTGCCGGAAGCAACAAGTCCATCATTTTGCGACAGCTGTAAGCAAATTGAACATCCCTAAATAAAAAAAAAAGTTTTCAGAAGGCCTAAAATGGTAGAATAAGAGTATCCTAAATGGCCAGACACCGTCTTTCACTGAATTTACATTTATTTTTCATGTGTTTTGCCAGCAAATGCTCAAAGAGGTCACCTTCTGCAGTGATACAACACTAGGATCTTCTGAGAAGGCTTGCTGTCGCTGCCTTGAGCACCGTCGGTGAAATGCTGTGGCAGACTTCAATTATCTTCTCCTGTAAGGATTCTGGAGTCGTCCTTTCCATTGTGTATATGTGATCCTTGATATAGCCCCACAAGCAAAAGTCAATAGGGTTTAGGTCGGGTGACCTTGCTGGCTACAGGACAGGCTCGTTTCTCCCTATCCACTGCCCTGGGAAGGTAACATCAAGCCATGCTCGTGCTTGACTGTAGGTGTGGGCTGGGGGCCCCGTTATGCTAATACTACTTGCGTCAAGCTGGGCTAGTGTCATGTTGCAGCAGAAGTCTTCAACCGGCCCTTTGAGGAACTCGCATACCTATTGCCAGTCAGTGTTGTTAAAAACACTGGGCCAATGACTGTGCTGTCATATATTCCACACCAGACGTTAAAAGACCACTGATATTGGTGGCGGGATCTTCCTAGCCAGTGGGTATTTCGGTCGCTCCAATAGTGTGAATTGTGGATATTTACTTGGCAATTTCGGGAAAAGTTTGCCTCGCCAGTCCAGGGTACCTTGGCGAGAAAGTCAGAATCCTGCTCCTCCTGAATCAAAATCAAATTGGCAAAGTCGAGTCTCTTTTGGAGATTCCTTGACTCCAGGCATTGATGCAACTGCAGATGATAGGGGTGCAGTCCAGCTGTTTTCAAAATGCTCCAGGTAGTCGAGTTGGACACACCGAGCTGTGCGCCACGCTGCGCATGCTAACGTGTGGATTAACCACCATGAAAGACAAAACGTTGGAGTGAACCTCATTATTTATGACTGAAGATCTCTGTCTCTTTCTTGTGAAGCTTCTGGTTTGTTAAGCGACTCGTAGGTGTTGATAATTGTCATCCGGCTGGGTCGAGTGCTCGGGTGCCAGCTTCAAAATATTTTCGCAGCTTGCCGTTTCTGTCCGCTTGCAGCTCCTAGGACAAGGATCATGTCTGCTTTTTCCTTGTTGGAAAAAGGCATCACGAAATTGCTCCCGCTTTAACAGCCAATGCACGATAGTCTGTTTATCGCTGCCTGAAACTATTACCTACCACCACCACCACCATGTCCGTCAGCCGCTTTATGCAGCGCAAGCGATAACGGTTGGTAGCTTAAATCGAACAGCCAACGCTTGCGTCGCTACCCTGCCGCTTTTCTAAGCGGCAGCGCACCCATGGCTGTTTATGCGCAGAATGCTTGGAAGCAGCGCAATCACAATGCGCATGCCACATTGTGTTTTTTTTGTATTTCGTGGGCATCTGCAGTAAGCTGAAAAACACTAATACTATTAATAGATAGAAAGACAGAAAGTTTATTTGGACGTTTTGCAAACCGCTCTGCAACTTTCTAATTTGAATTTCTTTCCTAGCTTCATTGTTTCAGAAGTTGGTTAACTAATCTTCACTAATCATGTAATTAAACAAAATAGAAAAGATAGTGTGACACACTGCATACAAAAGTGAGCAACATGCATTTGGTCGCGTCGTCTTTGAGTGCAACGGCATATTTTAAAACTCTGGCTAAAGTTCACTGAAACACCCTGTATAATGCATCAAACAAGGCAAATGGACATGTTGCACAATCACAGATAACAGAATCCTAAGCCCCCCCTCCCTCCACTCGCTCTGATGCATCGCACGCGATGGAAGGCGGCATGCTTTCTCCCCGCTTTTCTCCGTTGTGCACACAAGACTGACCCACCATCATCAGCTCAACCCCCGCCTCCTACGCTTTCACTCGCACTCGCACATGTTATCGCCCCTGGACTTCATACAGAACATGACAGTGGCAGCGACGACAGGAATGCACCTTGAGTTTCCATATAATTGCTATCGCAATAAGAGTATCCGGCAACTGAAGAGTCCTGTGGCTCATGACTTTCTGCAAAAGAAGAAGTAACAAAATCGACCTTTCACCACGCGACAACTCGCTGCGCCGCAATGTTTTCTTTCTTTTTCTTTTGTGGGGCAGGGACGCCGAAATGAAAAAAACGCAAAGGAAAGCATGCTGGCCACAACTGAATGCCTACTTTGGGCACCTAATGAGGCTACCAAAGGAATATTGAAGAAAATGTGAGACGCTTCGTCCACAGAGAACCATATGCATTCTGCACGTTATCCTACACTGGTGGGAAAAAAAGACTTTCCGGAGAGATTGCGATAACATCGAAGTGAAGGTGATGCCCTTAAGTAAATGAGTTGCAATCCGTCGAGTCCCTACAGCGGTGGCGGCGAGCGACCATTGCTTCTTTTTCTTGTCTGCTAGCCAGAAAGCGTCCAAAACTCTGCGAGGCCAAAATCCACTCTGCGAAAGAAAAATGAACACGCCCCAAAGTGTGGCGCGCGATTGTCAGGGCAACACGTGTAAAATGCATGACCTATGGCTGGCTCTGGCAGCCGCGGTTAGTGAGAACAAGAAAATTTAAAAGGCTCAATGTGTCCTCGCAAATAAAAGTAAAAGTAGAAAAAATAAATAAGAATGTAGTTACCTTTGCTGGCTTTAGTGTCTTGACATGGATGCTTTGGCACAGGTGAAAAAAATGTTGATATTTTTTTCTGAGACATGACAGCACAAATGAACCATCACAATGCTTCGTTTCATCGGACCTCGCTGCGTGCTTTGTCAACTTGTCTGATAGTGTGTTGATTTGGCTTGTCTCATTGTGTGGTTCGATGTATGGCTTTAGAAAAGTCAATGCACCTTTGGCGTCAAATGTTTATATTAAACCCACAAAGACCCGCAATTCAAAAGCTAAAGGACGACTTTCGAAATGTCAGTGCACCTCTTGCATCAAAAGTTTATGTGATCTTTGTACCATATAGTTTCGGAATTGAAATCCATGCGCTCCATAGATTGCACAACATCCGTGAGACGCCGCGACGAGCCTGCTCACCATCAAAACACCCTTGAAACTTTGTGCTCAGATGGGGCTCTTTGTGTCATGTGGCTCCAGGTGCATGGGCGTTGCCACAAAATCCAGCCCGAGTCACAATCTTCGCGCCGAAATGACTTTTCGAGCGTGAAAAATACATTCTAGACAAAATCCTGAATGATTTCCAGCACCAAAGGTTGTTTTGCATGGCAGTGCATGACAGCGAAAAAAAATTTCAAGGAGGGGTGGGTAGCTGAAGCCCCATAATCCCTCCCCCCCTCCTGCCACGGCCAAGTGTCAAACCTGTGATCCCATGCTCTGCAGCAGAATGCCATAGCCGCCAAAACGGATATATGTACAAATATAGTCCTCTGTTCAAGGGAATACTTGAGTGCAGAGCATGTCTGGATTTTGCTCTCTCGCGAGAGTATGATCGCCTAGATTTGCAGCAGATAACTTGTGGTTGGTACCTCTGACTCCTTTCAGCACACTTGTGCAATGCACTCACATAGCTTCCTCAGCCATGCCAGCCAAGCGAAGGCAGCACATTTCATTCTTCTCTCTAACAGTGAACCGCACTGTACTCAATGACTTCGGCACATAGCGATGTAGCAAACCCTCAAGAGTTCCACTTCAATGTTTACTGTATTGTTACAAAGATAATTTTTTCTCACTGCAATTTCCAGAGGAGAAGTGAGTGCTGGAGCATATTCTAAACTAAACGGAATCACTTCATAACAAACAAGCCAGAAAAGATATTGAGCTCAACCATACCGGACTTTTTATAAGATTCATGGCAATTTTTCAAGAAATGTACTCGCAAAATATTTACTTTGAAAAATTTTGCGGACAAATAAGATTTTAATTGCATATGTATGCCAAAGCACAGTGCACAAAATAACTGAGCAAGGAAACATACACACTGCATTACGATTGTCTGGAGTGGTCAGGCAAACAGCTCCAGACTACACCTGTGACATCTGGCGGCAGCTGCTGTTTAAGATCAGTTAGTAAAAAGGATAAGCAGCTTGCACGTGGCAACCTGCAGGCTCAGGTCTGCATGTTGCCTATATACAGAGAGTTGCAGCTGGGAAAAAAGTAATTGCTGAACTATCACCGCTGCCTGTCAGTAAAATGTGTGCATGCATTTTGATGAGACTAAACACACCTTACATAAATGCTCATTATGCATTGCCAATATACTAAGTAAGATCTAGTGATCTTGGTCTAGTGATATTGAATCCAACTACTGCTGCGGGACATCATGTGTCGTGTGAAGCTGCTTGCTCAACCATTTCAGACACATTTGATTAGGTCTGTACTTGTTGACAGGATCCACGTGGACTTGGCTACATTTTATGTCATAGCAACAGGCAGCAGGTCATTCTGCTGACAACAGCTGAAAGAAAAAGAGAAACTATTTCTTACGACTTTTAGTCCAAGTCATCGCTGTGCATTTAACAAGTAAATCCACATAAAGGCACCCCTGTAGACGTTTTCCCTGTTTCAATGCATTAATCTACAACTGCTACATGTGGTACCAAGTTGCTTAGCTAAGCATCTCATTTTTGAAAACTCAGGTTCAGGCTCCCACATTATATCTGCAGTCATACTATTACTGCTCTGAAAAAAAAAAGTACATCGAGTAAGAGCAGTGATAACAGCTAGTGTTGCACAAGCAGGTTATAATCCTGATAAGAGGATGTAAAGCAATGCTACACTTAAGTTAACTTTTTTCACACAATGTGACCGACGTTTATCAGAAAGTCGTCATACCAAGTTATGGCAGGCTTGTATCTCCATTCAAGAAAAAACAAATGTAAATGTGTTCATAGTGCACAAGGTTAAAAGCACTCTGGGATGGTATCATTTTGATATGACCTGGATGAGAGAATCATTAATCACGGAATCATTAATCAGTCAGTGCACTAATACAATAAAACACAATTGCGATGCCAATTACACCAATTTTCAACATATTACCCAAGTGTGCCTATGATGGCCTCAACAAATCAATGATTCTAGCAAATGACATCCTGTTTTAATATGGTCATTTTTATGTGAAAGTGGCCACAACTTGTACACCAATATGAAATCCAGCACCATTCTACATATGCAGTCGGGTCAGCCAAGCTCTTTAAAAAGTAGTTGTTAATATGTGCGGGAAAAAAGAGTGCCCAGACTTGAATGAGGCCCCCAAGAATGACTATGAGACCGGAAAGGACATTCTTTGTTGTCCTCAGCAATGCCCAGCTTGTATTGCCAGGCTGACGTTCTGAGTGCGCACCACCAGCACTCAGGGTATCTGGCGCCACATGCAGTCGTTCATGCAATGGCCATCTAGAGGTGCCCCACATTTGAGACTCGTATAAATGCTGACAGCCAACTGCAATGACGTAGTAGGCAGAATATTCTTTTGGTCAGCAGAAAGACATATATGTATTAAAAGGCATGAAAAGAACACACATATAGACTGGCATACACAAAGCGCTACTTCCAACAAATTTATTCAGAGGTAAACAGACTATTTATACACAAGGAGCTGTTGCAGTGCATCAGCGAAGTCGTGTTCCAAAAGTGCAGTACTTCGAATGATAATTATATGGATGCTACACTCACACCACACTCGCCTGCTTCAATAGTTCTCTCTATTATCAATTCCACCCACTTATTGCGACTTCTATCAGCAACAGAGCATGCACCAAAATTTGGCATGCACTTTTGAAATGACCTTCTCTGACGTTCCTTACCTTATTTTGGTACTGCCACAGCCTATGATTCAAACATATCTCTGTTTGACCTGCATATTTCCTACTGCACAATAAAGGTATGTCACATAGCACGCCGTCCTGACAGGAAACGCACTTGCTCTTTACGACGCAAACTGGTGCTTTGTGAGGACAAGGGTTGGCCCTCCTCCCCGCAAAGCACAAGTCTGCATCGTAAACTACGAGAGCAAGTAAGTCTCCTGTCAGGTTGGCATGATGCTAAGAAATAACTTTATTGTGCGGTAGGAAAGACATAGGTCAAACAGAGCAACATTTAAATGTTAGGCTGTGGCAACGCCAAAAAAAGGTCAGGAATGGCGGAGGTCACCTGGCGATTCACCATCAGGATTGTAAGTGCACGCCAAACTTTGACACATGCTCTATTGTTGCTAGAAGTCACGATAAGAGGGTGAGATTGATAAGTGAAACAAGAAGAATTATTGAAGCAGTCAAGCACTGTGTAAATGTAGCATCATTATTGTTGTCACCCAAAGAACTGCACTATCTAAACGCGACTGCACACTGAAGCATTGTGAGAGCACCTTGTGTATAAATAGTCTGTTTTCCTCTGAATAACTTTGTTGGAAGTGGCACTGTTGTGTGTCGGTCTATTTGTGTGTTGTCATTTCTGCACTTTTGACATAGGCACGCAAAACCAAAATGCCAATACTTCCATCCTAAAGTAGTAAGACATGTTCACTTCTCAAATGTAAATGAACAAGAAAGCAGAAATGTGCTATATATGAAGTCAGACTTTCAGCATAAGTGGTTGCAGTTACAGTGAGTTAAATGCATTAATGTTCTAGCCAAATGACTCCACATTTTGAATAAATCAGCAACAACCTCCAGATTAAAAAAATAGAAAAGACTCCAATCCACATAAGATGCATTTATTATTTTCCTTCTATACAGGTGGCAAGAAGTTAACCAGATGTATTTATATTAGAATACATCATGCCGAGCCATATGAATTGAAAGGTAAAAGCATGAGTAAAAGTTTGCATTAGCACAATTAAATAAAATGGCTTAGATCTTGTTGCAAAAAATACAACAGAAGTGTAGAAGGTGTAAAGATAAAGTGTGTATATAAAGCACATGTATTTGGCACTAGTATAAACATATTCATAGAGTATTGCTGCTTAAGAACTCTGAGCAGTGCACGGAATGTAGCAGAGAATGAGATTTGCAGGAACAGAGGCTTTGTGAGATCAATTTAAGGCAGGTACTACCAGTACTATATTGCTAACATCTATGTCTACATTGCTACCGCAGTAAGAGAACTGCCCCTATTGAACACTCATGCATGACAGGCCTTAACAGCAAAAGGCTGCCCATAGCTGCCATGGAGCATATGTTAGCAGGTTAACCATACAAGAAAGCTTGAAAAGCTTTTTACTCAGACTGAATGCACCATGCAAGTTAAAACAGCACTCAGAAAGCACGTAGTCCTATATGTTGTGCATACTTTGAACTGCTAGGACGGCATCACAGAAGCTAGATACATACTTGTATGCAAGGATAAACAACAACTTGAGAGGATTTGTAGACCTTAAAAGGCAATTCTCCAGCCACAAAGCAGCTGAATCCACAGCAATGCAAAGTCAAGAGCAATACCTGCATTCTTGCAAAAAGGAACTATTTCAGAGGATGCGCTTTATGAACAAGATGTTCTGATGGCATGAAGGCATAAGATTTTAAGTCAGTGCAACTATGACAAAATAAAAGACTACAACACTGATGAAAGACTTCACAAAATTTCAAACACACAGACATGATGTACAAGCACTTAAACAAATAACACACAAAAATATGACCTATCCACAGTGAAAACAAAATAGCACAAATCTACAAAGGCACCCCCTCTCGGTCACATTATTTTACACAACACAAGTTGTAAAATGAAAATAACACACTAGCGAAAGTTTATGTGCTTTGTAGAAGCAGCAGCATGCTGGCCATCTGCTTTGCGCTCTCCTGAACAGCCTTTGCTTGGCAGACCATTAGGTCCAGGTAGGCAGGGGTCTGCAGACCAAGCACTGTCACCTTTATCCCCTTTTCGCCCAGGTTTCCCTCTAAGACCAGGAATACCAGGCTCCCCTTGGTGACCTGGGAGGCCGTCCAGGCCAGGTATTCCCGGTTCCCCTTTGTCTCCCTTACGCCCAGGTTCACCTCGTTCTCCAACTAAACCAGGCCTTCCATCAAAACCAGATTTCCCTGGATCGCCTTTCGAACCGGCAGGTCCAGGAAGGCCCAAGGGTCCAGGGCTGCCTGCTTCCCCCTTTTCCCCTGGCTCTCCCTTCTGCCCATCTGCTCCTCTGGCCCCTTTGATACCTGGTGGCCCCTGAAGGCCAGGCTCTCCAGGCATGCCTGGTGGGCCTGGGGGCCCACCTATCATAGAAAAGTCCCTGTCGTCCATGGCACCCAAAAGAGTATGCCTTGCATACTTGGCTACTGATGATTCCCCTTTGTCACCTTTTTCTCCCTTAGGTCCCTGCCTTCCAGGAGGCCCCGAGAGCCCAGGCGGCCCCATCATTCCTTGCGGCCCATAGTCTCCTTGAATGCCTCTTTCACCCTTGGGTCCTGGATAGCCTGGAAGACCTGGGAGCCCCTGCAGCCCCATTTCTCCAGTTAAACCCATAGCACCAGGTGGTCCCACCTCTCCTGGCTCACCAGAAGGGCCTGCTTCGCCAGAACTGCCCTTTTCTCCTTTCTCACCGGGTACTCCATGCTCACCCTTCAGCCCGAGGTCACCCCTTTCGCCCTTCGCTCCTGGCTTCCCAAATATGCCAATGCGACCCCTTTTACCTTTCTTCCCTTCATCTCCCTTTTCTCCCTTCGGCCCTAGTGGTCCTTTCAAACCCGGCTCACCTTTCTGACCGGGTGGGCCGGGTGGGCCCTGCACGAACGAAGTGGGAATCGAAACACCATCTGTTGTCACAACCGAACCGGGCTCTCCTTTATCACCTTTTTCGCCGTCCACACCGGGTGCACCAGAGACGCCAGAGTCTCCCTTCTCACCTCGCAGCCCATCACGACCGTTCACACCGGTGTTTCCTTTTGGGCCGGGTAGACCTGGCACGCCGGGGTCTCCAGGCAGGCCGACGAAGCCGTGGTCACCCTTGTCGCCCTTCGGGCCCGGAGGTCCCACTTCCCCAGGCGGTCCCGTTCGTCCGTCGAATCCGGGTAGTCCTGGAGGGCCTGGGGGACCCGGTTCGCCCGGCGCTCCTTTCATGGCTATAACTTCCGTGTATCCAAGTGTGCCACCGTGAAGCCGCGTGACGGACCTTTTCATGCCTTTAGTGGATCGCACGACGACGCCTTCACCTTTGTCTCCCTTGTCGCCCTTCGGCCCTGCCACACCGGGCAGTCCCATCGGACCGGGTTCGCCTTTCGGGCCGTCGATGCCGATTGCACCCGGAAAGCCTGGTTTGCCCGGGAGCCCTGGCGGACCGGGAGGACCGAGTTCTCCTATTTCGCCCTTCGCTCCGCGCCTTCCTCGCCGTCCCGGCGGACCTGGAGGACACAGGCAGGCAGGCTCGACGTCGCGCCGCCGTCTTCGCCGTCTCGCTGCGAGGAAGGCCGATGAGAGCTGGTCAGCCGCCTGGCCATCTCTCCGGACTTCGAGCTGGTACGTGCGCTCCTCCAAGCTCGCAACTTTACTTTCAAGGGCGTTCACTCTGAACAAACACAACGCAAGCATACCCAGTGCAATGACCAGCACGGCGACAAAGCTAAACGCTATCCAAGCGGGCACCAACCACACTCGGCATGGCTTCTTGACAGCACTGTCGTCGTTTCCGCAAACTTCGGCTGTGTTGGCAGTTCCCGAGTCCAATGAGCCGGTCTGTTTCATCTTGGATGAGAGTCAAGCGCTGCACAAATGACGCGTTCACGTCAGTGAGTAGTAGCGTTTTGCCACACGCGACACGCATCAAACGGAGAATCAAGAGAACGACGTGAGTTGCATAGTGGACGAGGCGCAGTAGCCGATGTCCTGAGTCGACTCCACAGAGCCGCCTCACTCATTCAAGAGTGCTTTTGAAAAAACACTAACGAGCAATATCTTGAGCGTCCACATCGCGCGCCCCACTTAACGCCAACAAGCTTTGAGTGAACCCGTGCCTTGCGTGGGTCGCTCTCCGTTGCACCTCGGATAAACGAATTAATCAACTTGCGCGCTCTAGTTCTCGGCAGCGCCGCTAGGCGTAGCGTGGCCGCCGCGTGGCCTCAGTTTGGTTGTTACATGGTTGTTACGGATTGTTGTTTCTTTTTTCGCTGCTTGCTGCATTTTCACTTCGCTATTGAGAGGCCAATAAAAGAATGACGTGCTAGTAAACACGTGACGCACATCAGCTAATCGCTGAACGCGTGTTATTGCCTATCATAACACGATGAAAACTTGACATCGATGCAGGCGCGATGCGGCAATTCAAGCACTCCGTAGATGGCGCTACCTCTGTAGCGGTTGTTATGAACTTTGTTGTGGATACACACCGATGTATATGTTTGAAATGTGCGTTCAGGAGATGAATATCGCAATGTAAGCTATTTTAAGACTGCATTGTTCAGCACTTAACACAAGCAAGAGAATGACGCTAAGACCTTCATCAAACGAGATCGACGAAGTCTTGAACTACGACGAAAAACACCACGGAAGTGATTCGCACAAGAATTCGTTTGAAAAACTGAAAGCTGCCCATGTGAGGTATGTACTGAGCACGATCTACTGGCTGACAGCAATAATTTTCTAAATACACAAACATGACATTTGTTTCTTCAGTCTTCAAGAGGATTATGTGAGGCTCCAAAAGGACTTGAAGAATACTTTACAGTCTCTCCACGACGTCCGATCTAATCACGCCAACATACTTCATAAAGCCGACAGGATTATTTCAGAGAAAGACTCCACAATCAGAGAGCTTCGTGTAAAGGTGAGACGTCCGGACCGTCACGAAATTCGGGCGACAGTGGGGAGTCGTCGGTGACAGTGTGCATACATTCTTGCATTATTATTTTTTTTTTCAGTTAAGTTCCATATGTGAGGACGATCTTCGGAAGGAAATAGAAGAGGAATTGCGTAATAATTTTGCAGTCTATACAAAGCAACTTCAAATAAACCATGAAAAATGCAAAGTATCTCTGCATGAAGCCAATGTTCAGCTCACAAACATGAGAGCTATGTTACAAAGTGCGGAAAGAAGCCACCAGAGAGGTGTACAAGAGCTGGAACTGAAGCACAGGGCTGAGGTACTGCTTAAGAGCCTTTACATTTAGACTTCTCTTAATAGTAAGTTTAACCAATTACACCCAACCATTCTCTCTGTTTTTCATTCTATAGGTCAATCGACTCCAAGTGGAGATCCAGCATTTAAAAGCCGAGCAAAATCCATCAGACCAAGAAGATGTTCTAATGCAACTCCTCAACACGCAGAAAGATAATGCAGATTTGCAAGGCAGATTAAAATCTGTTTCTCTTGAATTAAAGGAACTGCGAAATGAAAAACACGGTCTTACTTTGGAGCATCGAGCAGCACTGCAGAAACATGCCGAAGAACTTGCACTTGCTGAGGAGTCCAACAAAATCATAGAAACAAAGCTGAAAGGTGCCCTTTCACAAAGAGAGGCACTGGAGGAGACACTGGGCAGGTATAGACAAGACATAAACCAACTTTCGCAGCAGCTTGTATCTGCTGAAGAAGAGAAGCTCAGCCTGAGAAACAAAATCTCCCTGCTTGAACACAGGCACAAGGCTGAAATTTTACAGCTGAAAACAGATGCTGTGCATCAAAAGGCTGACCTTGAAGCCAAATATGAGAAAGCTCTTTTGGATCTTGCAAGTGAGTTCTGCATTGTCTATGTATTGCTTCAGCCTGCAACCATTCAGTAAAGGTTCATGCAACAAAAACAAGGCGGTTTCTTATTTTCCAGGTGCCAAAGCAGATGCCGAACTAGCCATTAAAGGCACCACTGACCAGAAACAGCTGCTGGCTGAGAAAGAGAAAGAACTGGAAAAGAAGCATCGTGCTGCAAGGGCCAAGGACTGGGATCGCACGAGAAGACTTGAATCTGAAAAGATCCTCCTGGAAGCAAAGCTCAAAGAACTCGTCACTGCCAAAGCAGCCGTGGTTGAAAGGCTTGCTGAAAGTGAAAAGCAGATCAAGCGTCTAAAACAAACACAAGACAGCCAAAGACAGGAATTTGAGGAAGAGTTGCTTGCACTGAGAGCCAAGCTGAAGGCAATGTCTGCTGCAAGAGATGATACAAACAAGGTTGCTGCCGAAAATCAAGTTCTGCAGCAGCGTCTGGCTCTGGCTGAGGAAGAACTTGGGAAAAGACATGCTGCGCTCAAAGACTCCCAGGAACAGAAGGAACTGTTCTCAAGAAAAATTGAGTGTCTGCAACAAGAACTGCAGGTAGCTAAGTGTTATTTTGTTCAAGATACACTTGAAAGCCACTTTGCAGAAAAATAAGTGGTCAGAGTATCTACAGTCATATGAATATAAAGAAAAATGAAGGCATAACTGAAGTCATCAAAGAAAAGCTCCACTTTTTTTACAGTGGTAGAATCTATGTACAGTCATCTACACTACTTTCTAGAGCACTGAATCGGTGCAAAAAAATCTGTGCATTGCTAGCCAGTTCAAGAGAGAATTCTTGCAAAGAGTGCGTGAGATCCGCATGGTGTTCAGCCTGATACCTTGAATCAAGCATTACTTGTTCTTTGCTCTGCAGCGCAGTGTTCCAGCGCTTTAAACAGAAGTGTGGATGTATTTACACACGCTCTTGTACCTTAATACAACTTGTCACGCATTTTATCTCACCAGGCAACTAGAAACAAATCAGTCGTCACCTGTTATTCAAACATAAATCTTGCACACCTTTCGTTTGTGCCATTTTAGTGCAGTGAGGTCATCAAGTCTTCATATGTAGAATTGCATCATTGCTGCTACATATTGTCATCTGATGTAACCTTCTAATTTAAGTCTATATTTTATATGCTTTTTAATTAACCTTAGGATAATTATTATTGTTTCACTAACTTCCATAACCACAGGTACATAACAGGGCTGTAAGTTTTGGGTGTGTTGAACAGTGCCATTCTCACATTCTTTAGTTGCTCTAAAGGTCACAGAAAATGTAGCGTATTGCAGAAAAGAACATACAAAGAGCATATGTACGTGCAATTTTCCAACTACCAAGCTGACATAGCAACATTACTAAATGTTATGCATGCATAATTCCAGGCGGCTCATGTCAATACGATAAAACTCTCGGAACAAAGCGACAAGACTGGTATGCAGATGAAGTTAGCTTGGGAGCAAGAGAAGTACGACTTTGTCAAGCGAATAGAGGAACTTGAAGGTGAGCTGCGGCAAGCCCACAAAGAGTTCAACTGGAAATTGAGGGCTTTGAAGCAAGTGAGTGGCCTTCTCCTCTCTCGCATTTGTGTAAAAAACTGCTGAACAGTATCAAATAAGCACTAGGTCCTGTACAATTGGTCATCACATAAAACATCTGAAAATTTGTTCGCTGTACAATGTTCAGCTGTATAGCCCCATCTTTCTTTCTCGACATATTAATTCCCAGCTACAGAAAGATGTCTGCTTTTCACCGATCAGTCCAATGGACCATCATAGATCTTTAACCTAAAATGTTACGTCGTTCTGCAAATATTGGATGTCCTTTATGTGTAGTGCAAGCTGTTCTTTCCAAATAACCATGAGCACATTTATAAAACGCATTTTGATTTTTCATCTCATTTTCGGTAGATTGTTCAAGCTTTCTATTTTGTTATGAATGAACCAGAATCCAGAATTTCAGCAGAGTTATTACAAGCCGAGTGCTAGTTAGTTATGTTAGTTATGAACTAGCTAAACCATTCTGTAAACCATACTTCAAAGAACTAAATGTTCAACACATGCTCATCCTTCTGTATTTCAACTCCACCAGGAATGAAACTAGCATCCCAGATTTTTATCCTTGGGTCTCATCCAAAGATATGCAGAAACAGGAGCACAAATACATTTGTTTTGCTAGAGCAATAACGAGAGTTATACAATTTATCAGATAAAAAAATAGATTCGTGAAATATGTCTCTTGCATTCCTTATGAAAGAGAGTGAGATAACTGTTATTACATTCTTTCTTATGCTTACATTGTGAAAAAACTGAAGTATAAGAGGTCATGTGCACAAAGTTCTAGGAATGCTTGGTTTGGCCTACATTTTGTTTCTGATGCTTTTTACATTGTTGGCTTTGTTTTTACATGCTCATACATTCAAATTGCTTCAGATTAACTGCTACAGTTAAAACAGAGGATGTGCTTTTGTTCATTACAAATAAACCATTATACTTAGAAGTAATAGAAATACATAAATAATTCTTATATGAAGAGAAGCTCATTGTGCAAGTTATGTTCTAAGAGCATCAAATCTAAGCACATCTGACGCAGCTGCAAAATTTACGGCACAATGTGTGCAACTAAATGCATTTGATCTTTCTGCATATCCCAAACATTTTTTGGCGTATTGCTTTCATTTCCATATCTTTTCTACCATCATGCAGAGAAACAAGGAGTACCGAAAGGCTATGCATTCATATCGATCAAAGATAAAAAGCCTGAAGTCAGCAAACCATGACATGCATTCTGAAGCTATTCACCTAAAGTAAGTGAAGTACTCGTCATTACAGATTCTTTTGCAGCACATGTCTCCAACGGAATGTTCAGGCAGCAAAAGAGCTGCTGCTAACGGAGTAATTTGCTGGATTCACATCACAAACGTGACCACGGGCATATCAGTAACATGACATACGACGTTCATTGGATCACTCTGCAGCCAGCATTCACACGACAGCGGAGAAATGCAGACAGTAAAGCATATGAACTAACTTTACTCTACTCTATATTGCGTAAGCAATAGCAGAGACGCATTCACTCACAGCTACCAAGCTAAAAGCATGGGTTAAACATTTGTTGTGTGCATTTTAATTAAACGAGTGATGCAGAGTGGATTAAAGATGGTTACTGGCAGGTGTCTAGGTATTTCTTGCCAAAAATCGCAACGGTGATTTGGCTTTCAATCATATTTTAAATTCACGGGGACCGAGCGAGCGAGGCAGAAACAAATGATGTATGATCCCGTGATACATGACCTCCAAGTTCAAATCGCGATTTCCTCCATCGTGTGAATACAGCTTTTGGCGACCACCCTGTTTGTCGGGCTGAGTGTCAGCAACAGAACACCCTCCTTGTTACCTACCCTCACACCACGCAGAGGAGAAACACTATGCTGCCAGTTCTCCCATTGCTACTTTGTTTAGAATATGCCACTAAAGATACTACCCTCATGTGTTGTGGTGACTAATGCATAGAGTAATGCTTTCTTTAGGTCCACTTACACAGGCTTTGCCAATCAGCGTGTACTGAAAGTGCAATACAGCCACACAAGAATACGCCCATTTTTGAACATGGCAGTACATAATGTCTACGTTTCTGCATTAAAGACGAGCTGCAACAAAATTTCACTTTGGCTAAATTGGTTATAAAGGAGTAGTATATAGATTGAAACATTTTTGTCAAAGCTGCATGTTTAGTAATTGTCCAGTTAAATTATTCACACTCTTTAAGTGGCACTTGAGTAGGCGACATGTGCACTTTTTGTTTAGTGGACCCAGACCCCAGATTATGAGATTTTCAGCATGCAGATGGAACTGCCTAATCGATTCTTTTATTTGAGAGGACGGTGGCAGCCATAGTGAAACAATGGTTGTTCATTTGAGTTGTTTCTACAGTTAAGATAAAAAAATTTGCCTTGCAGGCAAAATGTACCCTTGGACATCCAAAAGGAGCTTCAGGACGAGCTTAAGAAGTTAAGAAGGAAGCAACTTGAGTTTCGCTCACTGCTCGAACTGCCTTCTGCGCCACAAGGAACTGCTGGCTCTTTGTGTCGCCCATACGATGTAAGTGGGGAAATGAGGCCAGCATGTTTGTAGATAATGAAATTTCACACAATGGGAATGGTACAGTGCTAGGCAAAATGCAATAAAAGAATGGTAAAGGAACCAAGAGTCTGTTAAGTGACGCTATGATGTCTTTTCGATTTCTTTATATGGTAACATGCTTAACCATTCCAACGTGCACAACCTGTTTAGGAACATAAAAGATAGGACAGACCTAATTGGCATTAATTTTTCAAAGCGGCACACAGGTTGATAAAAATTTTGCAGTGGAAAGATATGGATAGAAATTGTGCATGAACTCAATAAGCGGGTATTGTGCGCAGAGTTAGAACTCAGATATAGTGACAGCTGGTAAGAACACTTCCTTTAGATTTCATATCATTTCATCAGTGGCATCACGAGGTTCCCTTGAATAAAGAACTGAGAGATAGAAAAAAAATGTTACCTGTCCTGGGTGCATTTGAAGCTCAGCCCTATGAAGTGCAAGTTTTCTATAGGAAACATAATCTCTTGATTTCTTTTAACTTAATGTTGTTGAGACAGAGGAACCCACCTGTTAATTGTAATCTCGCCAACTCCACGCAGTGCAGGGAAAGCTATAGGTCATGCCAGCTAACTGGAAAAGAGAACTACACGACAGGCTCCTCTGATCACCCTCCACATGGTGCCAACTGAATAGAAGTTTCACAAAAGGAGTAGTAGTGGACAGTGGGCAAGCCTTCCTTTCTTCTCTGGAACACGCAGCCAACTCTTGTTACTGATTGGCTGACACGAGCCCTAACCTTCCCTGCACTGTACATAGTTTCATTCAGACTGTCAGATCTAGTACAGTTAAATTAGCCTTGCTGAATTGAAAATTTTTCATGTTGGCATGATACAATGTATCACTATGATCGTGGTTGGAGTTAAGGCACAGCAAAAGCTTTAGAAGCTTGTCAAGTTTAGCTTTTGGCTCTCTTAAAATCTTTAATCATAAAACATCAACTGGGCCCAAGCAAACGCCTTCAAGGTCCACAATGTCACGGCAAGCTGAGGCAGTAATTTCAGGGCAGCCATTGTCACCCATGTTTCATTTTTGCATCTCATTTCGTTTCGAAACAGTTTGCCACCTGTTTTCGTTTTCTGTCAGATATGCCCCCCTGCTGGGTGGCTCTGCTTAATATAACTAATATAACTTGCTTTTCCCCTCAGAGTTGCTTGAAATCTTTCGGCTTTGCACATTCTGCCTTAATATTTACAATAATATTACAGTTCCTGCTGATGGCTGGGAGCACCGTTCTTCAAGCTTAGGAGAGGTACTATTCTGGACTATGGCTATGGTTCATTGTTGCAATGTTATAACAATTAGGAAAGCCCTCGCGTGGTTGGTCAGAATCACACTTTTGCTGATGAAGCCATTCGGTCAGAATCATGGCAAGTGGATCTTTATCAGATTGTGTCCTAAAATAGCATCCCAATTCACCTGGACTATCTTGGCTATATTAATGGACATCACAATAGCGTGTAACCGTACTTATTAGAAAAACCTTTTGTTATAGTAAAATGCTCTTTGGGAGGTATCACAATCACAATGCATGGGAATGGAGTAATTGTCTTTATCAGCATGTACTGAAGAAATTCGGATGAGTCTTCTTACATTTAAACAAAAAAGTTAAAATCTCCCGATTGTTAGAAACATATTTTTATTTTGGCAGTTAATACTTTTGGAAAAACTACTGAAAAAGACAAATTCCAGAAAATCAAAGCATTGAGATTATAACTTAGAAATAAATAAGTAATGCAGCAATTCTGTAAACTACATCTATAAATACATCAAAAGCAGAAAAAGAATTGATGTGATGTATGCTACTCTGAATTGCACGAATTCGTGAATTCTTTGAAACTCGCATAATAATTTTATTGTAAGCTGTAAACAATTGTCCTATTTGTCCACATTAGACAACCGAACAGATTCAGATTACAGAATTATGGTGTCCGTTTTTGATGCCAAGTGACGAAATTGAAAGGTTTATGCCTAATTACATGTTAGCCAACTTTCAAACATTTCTTTTTATTTAATTTTTGATGCTCGAAATCGAAATGGTGTTTCCTGCAGTTAAATTAGTGTAACATCTCCCTTAAAATGCAACAAATCTCACTGAAATCATTTCACCGGTTGTCTATGAGAGCGTTTCTGAATTTAAGAGTTTTCAACACTAGCTTTCATACTCAGCAACACTTTGGCATGCATCCTAGTCAACTAAATGTAACAAATTCAAACGAGACATAGCTGCACACACAGATGAAAACGTGAAGTGATAAACGGTAGTTAAACAAGGGGCATCTCTGAACCCCTTTTACAAAGGTTTGAAATGTAGAAAAGCATAGAGAGTATTGTTCCGGAGCTCCTTTAATGAATGTGAAATGACCACTCTGAAAAGGCATTGGTCCTGGGTTTCGTTCACAAACCAGGATGAATTTACAAGGCTTCTGTTTCAGTGAGTCCTCTGAGACTTTGCCAACTGTGGTCACATGGAGAAAATAAAAATCACATGTATGATGGTGGTATCAAAAACCTCTGTCTCCTAGCACAACAGGCTAATGCTCCAACAAGTAGGCCGCACGCATACTTCTCTCGTGCCAATGCCAAGTAGCTCTTCAAGGTAATTGCCGCATGCGCCATGTCTTGTACCATGTGCAAGCAATAATAAGCATTACACTTTTCATTAGACACACATGCTCTCGTGCAAGAGCTTTGTGGCGTCTGGAGGTTTAGATGGCTGTGGTTGGTGTTGGCATCGTGTTGCATTTTTTTGCCCTGTTGGTCAATGGTTGTGGGATGCATTCTTTGCCGAAGTCCATCACGCATTTCTTATTCAGATGTGCCATTTCATCTTGCCAGTTTACTGAAGGTTCACTAAGGCTGGTCCTTGCAGTTCGTAGGATCTGTGTGGTTTTCAACTGCAAAGATTTCATTCTCTGAAAGCTGCATGGCTTGCCTTTGCAGCTTCATCATGTAGACGACAGTCTTCTCTTTCATGAAATGTACAGCTTTGTGAAGCAGCCTCCAATTTTTACTTATAACGTACCTTTTTCTCTTTAGGGCTGCACATATTGTGTAGAGTGTTTACATTAAATTTCAATATGTAATAAGACAATGGAGTTGCATAATTAATTTCATAAATGTTCTTTTTTTCAGCAAAGCTTGTGGAACATGTCAGAATTGAAAGAAAAGTTGGACCGGTTAGATCTGCAGCAATGCCAACAGATGGACCAGATGATCACATTGGTGAAGAAGCTTTGTGCTGTTACACAGCAAAATTCAGCCAGCAGTATTGATATTTCGTCATTATCAAGACACAGTTGTAGTTCCAAATCAAGCAGTACATCAAAAGAACGCCATCATTCATCAAAATACGAGTGAAATGATACAGGGCACAGCCTTGGCATCACAGTTAATCTGTTTATCACTTTGTCTTGCAATTCATACATGAACATAAAAATAATGATTCTTCTATAAAACCCTGTGTATATGCACCTTGCACCAGTATCAAAATATATTATTATTTAAAACCACCGTTATATTAGCATGACATGGGCATAGGATCGCGTCTATGCATAGGTGATGCTTTCAGCATTTTGTTAATGTTTACAGCTTGCAATGCCAGCCATTAACAGGTACAGTTCTCTTCAAAAGTTCGCAAGCCATCTTTTATCTGGCCATGCAATGTGGCTGGCATTTGATGCCCAGCATTGCAATGCCTTGAAAAGAGAATTGTAATTTTGCCCTCGGTTTCCACAGCTTTGGAGGAGTGTCACGGCACCAGGTAATGCGGCCTAACAGCTACTCCAGTCAAATACAGAGGGATATTGGAGCTCCCGAAAAGCACGTTGCGGTGCACTCGATGGAGGGCCTACGTACATACGTGACCTTCTTTTTGGTCCAAGTTAGAACGCACTAGAGACGCGAGCTATCAACCACGTGACACTTAGCAACAGCCCCAGCAGCGCCACCAGCACGGTGCCGCGCAACTTCCAGTGGGCCCACGAGCTCTTGAGCTGGCGAACGATGTCTTCGACCTGAGCGCGCACGCTGTCCGGGTCCCCGGTGTTGTCGATGACGAAATCGGCTAGACCGCACTTCTGCTCCAAGGGCAGTTGAGACTCGATGCGCTTCCTCGCCTCTTCTTCGGTGAAGCCGTTTCTCAGCATTAGCCGCTCGATCTGCTGCGCGGGCGTGCACTTCACGACGATCACCTTGTGCACGAAGCGCAACATCGTCTTCGTCTCGTACAGCAGCGGCACGTCGACCACGACGAACTGGCGGCCCCTGAGGAACAGCTTGAGGCTTTGGAAGGCCATTTCCTTGTGTATCTCTGGATGCGTGATCCTGTTTAGCTTGCGCCTCTTCTCGTGGTCGCCGAACACGATCCGGCCGAGTGCGGGGCGGTTGAGCTGGCCATCGCTTAGCAGCACCTCCGAGCCGAACTCCCGGCGAATCTGGTCCCAGGCGGGCCTTCCCGGCTCGACGACATCGCGGGCGATCTTGTCAGCGTCTATCACATCGATTCCGAGCGAAAGCAAGATGCTGGCGACCGTGCTCTTACCGGACGCGATGCCGCCGGTCAGTCCGATTAGAAACATCGCTTTCGGCGAGCACCTACGGGAGCAGAACCGAGGAACGAATCCGCACCGTTAGCGGTCCGACGACGCAATAAAACCTCGGCTAGAATAGCATCCAGATCCCGTAAGCTTGCCTCAACGGAGGAAATAGGTTGCAGGAAAAAGCGTGAAATGTAGTGTGGCGAAACGAGAACGGGAAAACCGTGAGTACACATAATAGAATGGTCGAGAAGGGGCAGAGTAGAAAGCACCGGCTACTTGGATTGGATTGGCGTGCAAGTAGATTACAACTCGTTCGGCTCAGTTTCGTTTCTCGCTGATATCACTGGATATCATGCCGATATATTGTCAACTGTATCGTGACTGTATCATGTAGATCACGTTGAGGGTTGACCAAGTTAGCTCTCTTGTGGCAATCACAGACGGAACTTGGCAGTCGAAAAAGACAGGGGTTCCTGCGGTAGGAATTCTGTCCGATATGCAGCAGACTGCAAGAACGAACCAGCATGCAAAGAGTGCAAAAATGCGAGGGCTGTATTCTTCTACAACGGCGTGTTATGCCCGTTTCTCACTTCCATCACTTTCTTGAAAGAGAGACAAAAGCAGTTTTGCAAGAGCACAGGCCGTTCTCCAACTTCCGAATGCTCTAATTTTAGCCTTTGGAAGAACGGATTGCGCGCTTGTTTACTGCGTGCACTTGTTTGCGCCCTGTTCATAAAAACACGCACTGGTAGAAACGTATTTTGCAAATAATGGGCAAAAGCTGTCAGAGCGGTAAAAGGGCAAGTAACAAATAGCAATGTAAACTGGTACATTGCGAAAAAAAAAAGGAAACGAGTTACACTCATCTACAAATGAAAGCCCCGGAGAATATCGTACGACGACGCGCACAAAAGCGGGCGGAATCTCAACGAGCTCCGACCACTTTATCGTACTGCATCATCTCGTGCCTCGCGGAGCAGACACGGCGGCCTCGGCAGATTGTGCTGTAACCCGCATACGACAGCGTCGACCACCCCTGCGACAGCGGACGTCATCCCGAAAAATCCACACAAAAGCATGAAACACGTGCCGCTTGTCAGTTGCTCAAAACGTGACGTCAATAAAATCTGAGCATCTGATTGGCTGCTGACGCACACACCTCTCCTTTGCTCGGAGCGAAAACTCCTCAGTCGCCATGGCAGGTACAGCAAGCCGATTTGTATAACCTAGTAACAGCACTGCGGAGCCTACGACCGCGAGTCTGATGCTTCGTCAAGGACAAGAAGTGGCCCTGGAATCTCACAGGACAAGGCAAGATGCTGCTGCTATTGTTTAGTTTCCCGTTCTAGAGAACTGCGGCTTTGGGGGCAAAGCGGGTAAAAGGGCTTTTCCCGTTGTCCCTCTCCTCTCCGGCTCCGTCGGTCGGGTCGCTTTGCGAATTAATGTATGACTGCCGCAGTATTGAGCGTCGCCGGAACCTGTAGTGATATCGAAGCCCTCCTATCAAACTTCCATTGTGTTTCCCTGTGGAGGGAGAGCTTGTCACGGGATACTCGGCTGATTCTTGGGTCCTCATCCATAGCAGCAGCGCGCCTTTCTCTGCCGATAGAATCAGCTGATATGCCGCGCCTGGACTCTCATTTGCTGCTTCAACGCTTTGCTATGCTTGGGCAACGCTGAATCGTCCCGTCGACACGAACCACTAGGCCGCGTCGCATTCCCCGTGTTTGCTTGATGCGCGTGTGTAGACGTAAAGCTGGTAACGACATTAAATTGGCCGAAGCATCTCCAACCTTGAGCTCGGGCGTCCACGGGCGGCATCGGGCGACGGAGGATTGCGTAACCGGGAGACAGCTGTTTAGTCTACCATCCCGCTGTTTTTTCTGTAACTAAATATGATTTGGCAATATTTTGTGGCGTGTCGATTTCGCGACACATTCCTTTGCCTGCTCGCTGCGGCGAAACAGTAGCACAGGCTGCGTAACACAGTTCGATCGCCATCATTTTCTTGCCGGCAACCGCTTTGCTTGCAAGGTCGTCCGAGGTGCTCTTTAGAGTGGCGCGTTGATATATCGCTGCTGGCGTTCGTGCAAATGCCGTGTGGACACTTCATTTCTTTTTCTTGTATATTACAATTGCAACGTTCCACCGCTATCAGCAGCGCATGAGAATGCACTTGCACGTTTAGATAGCTAATTATTCTTCGTCGAAATTTTGACAGCACAAAAAGATCTGAGACCATTGGCCTTTATGCAACCTGGTTCTATTTTTTTTTTTTTTTGCGTCATATGATATTTTGAAATAATCGATGCATGCATAACAGATGCCTGTCCTTCCGTGTTGGTGGTATTTCTAATAAATTTTAGCTTGTACATGCGAGATGTATTTTATTCAATGTGGATGTTTATGTAATGTCTTAACTGGCCACTGTATCAATATGCTTTGTAGGAAAGCCCTTCTTAATGTTAATTTTCTTTTTATATATATATTGCAGCCTATGAAACCTTATGCATTTGTGCTACCAACAAGTAGACTGGCATTATGGCTCACTTTGGTCTGCTTCTCGACATTGACGGGGTCATTGTTCGAGGCCGGAAAGTGATCTCGCATGCTGTCAAGGCATTCCAGAAACTGGTGGACTCAAAAGGCAGATTCCGAGTACCAACAATATTTGTTACAAACGCTGGCAACTCTCGGCGACAAGACAAAGCTGATCAACTTTCAAGATGGCTAGGAGTCCACGTAAGCAAAGCACCTAAATTTATTACCCAATTGCATGTGGTGTTCTAATGCTCTGTATGTACATACCTGTGTTAGCAACTGCAAGCACAGCGAATACAGAATTGCCAGTGTGTGAACACTTATTTAACATGTTAACTCAATTTTTAGAATACTCTTGTACAAGTGTGCACTGTGTGGTCAGTTCATCTAAGAACTCTTCACTTTGTTGTGTCATAAAAATTCACTTTCTAAGCCAGCTTTGCTAGCTTTAGTCGGATCTTTCTGGATCAATCAATAGCTTTTATTTAACTTTTATCCTGAAAAGAGGGGACAGAACTAAAAGCTGAGGTACAGCTTGATGAGGGTCCTGCCTCCTTTTATAGTCTGCAGCAGAGCATTGCAGAACATTTTCAAAACAAAGGCAGAACTTAAAGCAATACCCGAAACGAAATACACTCTTCAACACACACACAGACATATATATATATATATATATATATATATATATATATATATATATATATATATATATATATATATATATATATATGAACGAGAAGAGAGGGGTTGACCGAGTTAACCGAGTTGCCCGGTTTTTATTAGTCATATCATAAGAAGCCAACGAACTAGCACCAAGGACAACATAGGGGAAATTACTTGTGCCCAATAAATGAAGTAAAGAAACGATAATGGATATGAAAGTGGATGAAAAAACAAATTGCCGCAGGTGGGGAACGATCCCACAACCTTTGCATTTTGCGTGCGATGCTCTACCAATTGAGCTAGCGCGGCGCCGTTTCCCCATCCACTTTATTCGGTATTTATGGGTTGCTACTAGAGCTAACCTTGGGAGTGTTAGCCAGCACCACTACTCACAAACCTTGGCGGCGGATGTGGAACATCCTTTCTGCCGCCAAGGTCACGCGAAATGCGAAGGTTGTGGGATCGTTGCCCACCTGTGGCAAGTTTCACCCACTTTCATGTCCATTAATTTATCATTTCATTATTTCATTTATTGAGCACGAGTAATTTCCCCTATGTTATCCTTGGTGTCAGTGTTTGTTGGCTTCTTATGCTGTATTGCTGCCTGCAATACAGCATGCTGTGTAGAAAATTATATACAGCTTTAGTCCTGTTCTTGTCTCTACTGACAAAATAATCCCATTGCATAAAGGATCGATCTCTGCCTTCGTGACTTCAACAAACTTTAGAACAATTGCAAGCACTCGAAGACTTTAAGTCAGTGCTTTTTGGGGAGCCAATGCTGTGTCACATGTGCTTGCATAAGTTTATCAACTCCTCATTGCTAATGTTGCGATAACAACAGGAAATCCTTAGGACAGTGACTGCTTCAGTTTAGACTTCCGTTGTTCTCCCAAGGGCTTTTCTTTCTTCTTGAGAAATATTGTCTTACGAAGCAACAATAATTGTATTATTGTGCTCTCATTAGGTCATCATGTGTACAGTTTCTTTGAGCACCTCCTTTTTATAAAAGAGGCGAGAATATTAAAAGGGGACAACTTCTGTGCCTTCTGAATAGTCATCCTTAAAGAATAGGCTGAATTGGTTGGGACTTTCCCTCATGAACTTGGTTGGAGAGGTTTTTGCACCTATTATGTTTCACCCTGCCTGACAGATTTATTTCAAGGATGTTTAGGTTTATGTAAGCATATTGGATGACAATAACTATTTCTTGCAGATCACGGAAGAGCAGGTGGTCATGTCTCACAGTCCACTGCGCATGTTTCAGCAGTTTCATGACAAGCACTGCTTGATCTCGGGACAGGGTCCCATCGTGGACATTGCACATGGGTAAGTTTTCTTGCATTTCTGGACTCTTTCTGCTTCCCTGTGTGGAAGCACATGGGAGAAAAAAAAAGAATTTTAGGCACAACATGAGTAATGGACCAGTCAGACTGTTTTCTCATCTGCTAATGTAAGAGATCTCATTCTTTATTTTCTGTCTTTTATAACTTTGCCCCATTCTACTCTTTCGTGTAAAAGCAGTCATTGGTCATTGCCATGCTTTTTAATAAGACATGTGCACGAGGGTTGTTATAGCTGTCTCTGATAGTAACAGTGCCATAGAGAGTTATATTCAGAGATCTGGCTATAAGCCTTTGTTCCTTCTACAGTAAAACTTCTGTATAACAAACACAGATATGCCAAATTATTTGATATAGCAAACTTAAGGAATGGTTATTGCCACTATCTGCATAAAACGAATATTTGTTCACAATGAATATCAGGTATAATGAAGGTGATTTCTTGTCGAGTACAACTTTCTCATATGTATGCCTGTATATCTTTCTCAACGACTGGCATAGCCTTTAGCTGTGTAGCTAGCAACACGACACAGCTGCAACAAAAGCGCATTTTCTGTTATACATCCATGAATTCCTCCTTTGTGTGCGTAGGTGTTGCTTCAAGTTATGGAAATGCAGCTCTTGCTATGAGTGTAACCATAACTAGTAACAAGTGCAGTAAAGAAGTGTGTTCTAGCTATATTATTTCAATTTCATATAGATGCGCAGGCCACTCTTCCTCACCCCACCTCCCACTGTGCATGCATGTACGCATGCACACACGCACACACACACACACACACACGCAAAAGCTCCTTTTTTTTTTTAATTGTCTTAATGGGGCCAATCTTCTTGACTGCTGTCCTGTGTGCCTTGATTCCAGGCTAGGCTTTACAAGAGTCTCTACGGTCGATCACTTGCGATCTCATTTTCCACTCTTGGATGCTGTAGACCATAAACGAAGACAAACTGAGGTAAATAGGAAACTTTCTCGTTATGCTGTACCTTTAGCAGAGACTTCTATAAGGTTGCAGGAGGAGATGTGTATAATTTCGTGCTTGTGCAGGTTTTAGCAGATGACTTTGTATAGCTAACACTATTGTCCAACAAAATTCATTGGATCTTTTTTTCTTAGAGTCAGCACAAATATGCAGTAATTGATTAAGCTTAAAGCAGAACTCCATTCTAGTGACCAGTAGGTACTGAGCTAACTGTATCTTATATGACTGGATATGTTTAGCTCAGTCCCTAGTGGCTCACTTGTCAATTTGGAGTCTGATTTTATACTAAAACCATTGACACATTAATACCAGATGTCTGGCCTTTATTGCCGATGTCTGTAGTACCTGTAATAAATTTGAGCTGGGATATGACACATGTGTGTTGTCCAGTGTGGGGTGTTTATGTAACACCATAGCTAGCCACTGTTTTGATATGATTTGTAGGAAAGCCTTTTGGGATTAGAATGTTTTTGTTACAGCCTAGGAAAACTTATGCGTTATTGCTGCTAACAAGTAGACTGGAGGTTTATTATAGACAGGAGCATGCCAGAAGTATTAACTCCAGCAAATGTACCAGATATTTTGCCCTACTATGGAGGGCTAATGTTGGATTTGGAAGAAAAACAGGTCAGTGTAGTTTCGCGTTATTCCAGCTCAAATGGACTGACTGGTGTGGGCTAGATTTCATGGTTAGTGCCGACAGATTAGAGGCTAGGGACAAGTGTAAACCAGCAACATAGTCTATAGATGGCAGGTAAATCAAATATTTACCAGAAACATAAATATGGCATCATGCACTGTGGTGCCAAGTACAGAACATTTTGATATGTATATACAGGGTGTTTCAGCAAACACTTCCTAAAATCTTTAAAAATTCGTGTGGTAGATGGCACAATTCTAGTCCACAAGCTAGCCTACTCGAAGAGGTGGGCATTACTTGCACAAAAAATTAAATGCAGAATTCACTAATTAAAAATTATGTAATTATGTTTTTAACTAATGACCTTATGGCACATATTGTAATCTACAAATTCTAGTGTGTAGACTGCAAGGCATATCCACTTGAAAATAATTGTGTGGAGGACACCGTATGCGACATACGTGCCTTCAAACTTGCAGTAAAGATGCACTATCGTTCCAGTTACTTTCTTAAATAAGCATCGTTTTATGAATTGAAGCGCAAAAGTAACTGGAATGCCAATGCATTTCTCCGCAAAGTTCTGAAATTAATATCTCGAAACTGGTGCCATCCTGTGAATTCATTACTACAAGTGACCCGCCTTGCGAACTCCCCAGCTAGACTTTTTAAATTGCAATACAAGCCATAGGGTAATTGGTTAAAATCGTAATTAGATGACTTTCCTTAATTAGTCAATTATGCATTTGAATTTTTTTCACAAGTAATGTCTGCCTCTCCAAGTAGACCAGCTCATGAACTAGAATTTTGCTATCTGCCACAGGCAATTTAAAAAATGTTTTGAAAGTGTTTGCTGAAACACCTGTTATGGAACTTGGTTCAAAGTTTGTTCTTCAGGCAAATAATAATTTCTTCACCAAGGCTGTTGATGTTTACTCTGACATTTTAAGAACATTTAGCTATCTACTGCATTGATTTTTTTAAATATATTTTTCACACAACAAAGCGCAAAGCTTCAATCACAACTGGCACTTACATTGGTCATGAGCTTACATTGTCTTACAGTGAACAGCATATATAGATTTCATATACCAAGCGTAATGACAGTACTGTAACCAACAAACATGTTAACCACAAAATAATTGTGGGTGGCGCAGTAAAGGCCTTTGAACCTAAGTTGTGCAGACAGTGCAAATCTTTCATGCTCTGTTTGGGAATTCTTGTCATGCTTGCCAATAAGTTAGCATCGCCTCTTCTACTAGTTTTGCAGTATACCTTTCCTACTTCTGTGTTTTTGTGTTTTTTGTGACAGCTTGTTCAATCACTGCTTAAGAGTCTCTTATAGCAAAAAAAAAAATGCTCATTGCAGCTAGTATCTGAAACATACTCTTAATAAAGACATATACATAAGGGCCTTTTTTCTCCCCAAGTCTCAAAAATATTTCAGTGGGAGATCGCTGAAACATAAGCCGGCTATAAGAAGGGCATGTTAAGCCTTGCTGTTTCAGTCATGCTAGAAACGTTTGGAAGGGGCCTTTTCTCGTGTACTGTTTATGTCCTGTAATTCACGACATGTCTATTTCCACCAGCCTTCTATAGAAAGGCAGCACACACCCCAGTACAGTCAATTTTAATGCTCCACCCCCTTCCCTGTCTTGATATATAAACTTAAAGAAATCATTTGTTATTTTTATTTTACTACGTCTAATTGGCTGTGTTAAATTAGACAGTTTTTCACAGCTGGTGATGATGCACTGAATGGAATGCACTTCTTTCTCATTGCTTGCAGCCTTCACCCTATGAAAGATACTTTCCAAGGGTTGAAGGTAAGCTCAGCACTCGACCTTCTGGCCTACGTTCACCGGCCATGGTGGCTCAATGAATCTGGCATTCTACTGCTAAGCTTGAGGTCGTAGGTTTTATTTTCAGCCGTGACAGCTGAAATCTGAGGGGGGCAAAATGAAAGAATGTTTGTGCACCAAGCTTTGGGTGCATGTTAAAGAACCCCAGGAGATCAGAATTTATCCGAAGCCCAAAATGACTCTTCTTATAATCTTAAAAAGCAATCAGTCAGCCTGTTCTGTATTGATGATAATACTTACGATGTCCGTTGATGGACTGCTTGTGGCAGTCCATCTTGTTTAGCAACAGCTTGTCTGAATACAAAATTTCAGCTTTTTCATCTGTATCACCTTCAAGGAATACCGGGTTACTGGACATGACCAGCAGTAACAATGCCATTACCGACTTATTGCGTAACTTTGTGCAATGAACTGCATGTGAATGATCGTCATTGCCAACGCTTTCCAGTAGCAGCTAAGTAGAATATGGTAGTTCACTGCAGTAGTATTGTTCTTTATTTAATTCTGGTTAAACCCTAGACCACAATATGGTGCCACCAATACGGCTGCTCTCACAAATGTGTCTGATAGCCTGGTGTTCTGTGTATGGTAATACATGTACATACAGAATAAAGCTCTCTAATTACTTGATGGCGGCTGCCTGAACCTCTGTCAAGCTTCTTCACTACAGCTTTTACCTTAAGCAGCCATGTAGGCCATTTCTGGTCTATAAAGTGAATCTTAAATAGACAACAGAAACTTGTTCCAAGAGAAGCTTGGGAGGTAGGCATAAGGCCAAACACATCTATTTTCCATCATTTCCAGCTGTGGTGTTGTTTGGTGAGCCAGTGAGGTGGGAGACAAGCCTGCAGCTGATAATAGACGTGCTCATGACGAATGGTCTTCCATGCACTGCCGCCCCTGCCATTCCTTACCCGCACCTGCCCATTTTGGCTTGCAACATGGACCTGCAATGGATGGCTGAGGCATGTCTTCCAAGGTGAGCATGACGAACAGTTGTGCGATTGTCTCGATTTGTTTTTTGTTCAGCGCTCTGGAATTGTCCTGCTGTGAAGTTGCTAGGAAAGGAAGACATAATAGTGATGTACGGAAGTGAACTAAGTATCGTACCATTAACCCTTTCTATGCTGTACAAAATTACAAAATTTGCGCCAAGTCTCCCAGAAACGTTCCCAGTGCAAGCATTGAAACGCTCAAAAAAGAAAGAAAAAAAATCACCGGCGATTACACTACTCCCTAATGCAAAATTTGAGAGCAGCTCTATATGTGTTTTTATTTCGCATGTGAATATATTGTATTATGATTACATAGGTACATGGTTTATATAGGGAAGAGAACGCTGTGAGTCGCGCGCTTTGTTTCCACACAGATGATGTGTGCGACTTTGGCGCCATATCGTAGCAGTTGTCACTGCACTGCCTTTCTTGCGTGGCACTATGCTTTTCTTCTCATACCTTGGTTCCACCAACGACGAGAGCAGCCCTTCGTCATGGGGAAATCGTGCCACCAGTGTCAGCGGCGACAACACTCAAGGGAGCGTCACATCGAGCGTTACTCGTAGCCGCTTGCCATTGCCCCTTGTAGGAGCAGCGAACCCCATCACACACTGGTACTGTGGACTGGACCTCAGCAGCTGAAGCCTTGGACGAGCATAGCCCTCCCCACCTCATGCCACCCTGGCTGCCAGTCCGAAGCGTAGATGAGATTGTCCACGCTGTGGTGGATGCCATTGTCACTGGCAACTCGGCGCATGCGCAAGCCATTTCCCCTCTACTCCTCCTCTACTTTCTGCCTCATGCTTTCACTGTACTCTCCTCCTCCACTTTCTTTCTCCCACACTCTTATTTCATTTTGTGCTGCGCTCCGTGTTCGCTTTCATGTTTCGCTGTGCTCGTTCGCTCGGGTTACGAGGTGTAATGCAGCCAAGGCATGCCGACGCTCAATGCAGGAACGGGCGCCTGAGAGCTGCACTCTAAAATACAGTGAAAGACTACACAGAGGCCATTTAGTGTCTAGAATTGCAACTGGAAGCAAATTTGTGGATGTCATCGTCATCTGTACACATGGAAGGTACTTTCACTCATGACTACTATAGTCATCAGCACTACAGAAATGTTAAAAAGTTGTGTTATAGCTGTAGATGAGAAATCATTCAGTGCTTCAAGTTTATAATACAGTTGAAGCCGGATATATTGTACCCACATATATAAAATGAATTATTGTGTACCTCGAACAGCTCTGAAGTCCCCTTGAAAATTTTTGTATAAGATTTTTATTTTAAATATTGAATCGCCTATATATCAAACTTTTTTGTAAACCCCCTTCGGTTTCAATGTATTCAGGTTCGACTGTATTAGATGGCATGGTGCGATTTAAGCTTGCACGTACTGCAGTGGCATAAAAAGACGAACATGTATATTGGAATCAAACCACCATAACACGAAGACCACTTAACTGGCACGAGTTATAAACCAGGTTGTATTTTTCTTAATGACTTTGCTTGGCGACACAGCTTTTAAAGATTGGTGTTTGTGCCTTTACACAGGTATATCAAGCACGGCATAAAGTTATTAATTCTGTGACCTGCTGGAACACTCGTGAATTTTGTTTTCGTGCGGAACACAAGTTAATGCATGCTGTGCACGCACATTGTAGTACTGCATTGATTAAAATTATTTTTTGTAAATGAAAGGTGTTGATTCCTGATGTGCCGCTCATTTAAAAGGGTGCTTGGGCATAGACCTTGTGAACAGAAATGGTTCGGTTCCTTGTCGTGGGAAGGAAGGGGCCCTCCTGGCATTCTGAAGCTGCCGTACTATTGTATCTGACTCTTCTGATTTACAGCTTTGCTAGAACTACACTTGTGCTGATCTTCTGTGTCAGAAAATTGGAGGTGCAGGTGACCACAAAGAAAGAAACAGCAGCAGCGCGAACTATCGCAACACATAGACATGACATCTATCATCTGGAAATAATATCGCCAATCAATTTGACCTTGATGGCCCAACTGTGCTGTGGTGTGTCATGAACATGAATAAACTACAGGTGTACACTGAGCATCACGAAGTGGTCAGGAAAGGCATATCTCATGCATGGCACTCAGGAGGTTAATGGTAGTTATTGTTTAATTAATGGTTAATGGTAGCCACCTATGGTATTTATCCTCATCAGGAGGGAAAAATTTGCTCTCATCTGGTCGAAAACTTAGCTAACACATCTTTTGCATCTTCAGCATTGCTAAAAGTATGCAGCAGCAAAATGTGCTTGAAGTTAAGAAGCTTTCCAGTGACTTTCATTGTTTTGTCAATTGTGGACTTCATGCCTGAACTCACAAAAATATTTGCCCACTGTTACTAAGTGGAATATTTCACCTGTGGTATGCTTGGAAGACAGATGCACTCATGAAATTGGCCTGATTTAAGATTGCTGTGAAAAAAAAAAAAACAAGAACAAGAAAATACAAACTGCTCCATGACTATGTAGTGGCAATTCCAACAACCATTTGAGATTTTTTTCCTTTCAGTGCATGCCTTCTATCACACTTTGCACAAAATAGCTTATTTTACCGTACAGGTGTAATTAGAAGTGTTAGAAAATACTTGCTTAGAAAGTTTCGAATCTAGTTGCACTGATGCTTGTCATTTGAAGGTGTTATAGTGGTATGTACCATTTCAAAGCAGTGCCAGATGTCTTTATAGTGGCTACAAGTGAAGCATTTGTCTTCACAGTGTGTAAAAAAACTAAGCACACTTTCATTTTGACGTCATCATCACTTATATAGCCCTTAAAGGGCCCTTGTGGTGGAGGGGCGTCAGTGGTGGTGCCATTGGTAAGAAGCAGTTGGTCATAATAAAAAATGACAAAGCAAACTGAAAGAAACTGAAAAGCACATTGGTAAAGCTCTAAACAATGGTAATAAAAGTTAAAGGAAAGCTAACTGATATGGAACAATGTTGAGAATTTGTATATGCTTGAAAAGGGTCTACAGAACAACGCATGTTTGTACAAACAGCGCCGACAGGCTGAAAATTTAGGCCGGGACAGCATTTAGACCGGAAGCATAGCAGACATGTTCTGGCAGGGTCCTTAGCTGCCACGTTAAACTTATCAGTCGTCTTTTGGACCCCGTAGATAAGGTCCGTGGAAGAAAACTGTCCTCGACTCTGTGCTGATTATTGTGCCTTTTGCTTTTTTTGCGCGTGTTGGCTCGTGCAACAAGCACCGTGTGTTGCTAGCTGCATCTCGGAATAAGTAGCATGGTGTCACATTATAGCAAGAAAAGAAATTAAAATTGAGGTGCATATTTTGATTAACATCCTACTTCATAGCCATTCCTGCAGTGCTGCTGTAGGTGGCCAAACGTGCCCCTTCCTCGGCTGTGGTATGGATGGAGTGGTAAAAACACATTTGAAATAAAAGTAAGCAAGTAAAGGTGATATGGAAATAATACGAAGTTCTGTTATTTAATGCTGGTTTAAGGTATTCCTTTCTTAACCACACAACTGGAAAGCACCCAAGAAAAGAGGAAAGAAAATATATTGTGTCTCTAATCTTGCTTAAAAAGCTATCATGCATTTGTTACTGGATTGAAGTGAACATTAGTTTGCTAAAGACATACAGACACTTATTTTTGAAGTTGTAGAAAACCTGCACAACACTTCTTGCTCCTAAGGATGTGGCACTTAGCAGGTATGATAGTTATGAAAGGCCTATAATTTAATGCTAAAGTTAGTCTGGAAATGCTGGGTCTGGTGTCATTGACATTGTTGTGATGTCTTCACTTGTGTTGGGAAGGCCAGGTGTGATGGTGTTGCTCATTAAAAAAAAAGAGAGAGAGAGAGAGCGCTGCTCATCTTGCGGCTGCGCTCATACGTTGAAGATGCAGTGATTGCAAGAATGTTATAGGCCAGTGTATCATGCCATTGTTGTGCATTCACCAACAACGTACTGAAACCAAAGCTCATTTGCAGAAACAAGTATTATGATTGTCAAGTGAGCTGCGACGCTTGTTGCTATTTGTTTCTAGGAGGACTTATTGCATCGGGACCCACATATAACGTAAAAAGATGGCAAGTTATGAATGTCATCGTACTCCTTTAAAGGGACACTAAAGTGAAAAATGATTTCTTCTGCATCAATAAATTACCTTTCTACAACACCAAACACACCACTGCTACAACGATAAGATGTTTGGTAAGCCAGAAAAAGCGCAAGAACGAAATGCGGGTGGCGACGCCTACTTAAGTTCCCGCACCTGGGGGCTGTGACGTCTTGGATTTTGATGGCATCTTCTAGGGCCTACTAATTATATATAGCGGTATAGGTTGACTACATTATGTTCTAAATGAACCAAATATTAAACATGGCAAGTTTCAGGAACCTTTACTCAGCCAATGCGGCCCAAATGCGAAAACATACTTTAAAATCCCTGACATCATGCTGATGTACCGGCGCTGGGTTTTCAACACGAAATTCAAATACTGATACTTGGACTTTCATTTCCTCATCTAATAAACTATTTTTTTGACATGACTGCCTGCAGGGTTCTGAAACAATGCTTCATTAGTCTAAATTGATTTATTGTTTCGCTTTAGTGTCCCTTTAAGTACCTAAGCATAGGTTTAGTGAAGCTAGTTTTTAGACTTTTCTGTCTGTGCTCCCAGTATCATGTGCTTCAGAAAAAAAAAAAGGCTTATGCAGTTTGAGACGTATCTTGTTCCCAACAATAGTCATCTGCCTTGCTTGCGTTTCCTTTCTTGAAAATGCTCTGCTCACTACTTTCCTGTCATGAACGCTATGTCAGGTTGACAACATGCATGGCATTGGTGACCTGAAAATACCGGGTGTGCAACGTTGAAGAAAGGGAAGGGCATGCAAGATAGATGATGGATATTGCTTGGGGACAATATGAGCCCCAGAGGTTGCAAACTTTTCTTATTGTTGTTTACTTAAGGTGTTAAATAAATTTCTTCTTTTTTTTTTTTCTTTTTCACTCAGGTTTGGTCACGGAGCCTTTCTAGTCTGTTTGGAGAATTTGTACAAGGTAATGATATCTCCCATCTTTCATACAAAATGCGCATCAGAAATGACTCGAGCATAATCGTTAAACAGCTGCATGTCATCCGTCTTACTTTTTGCTGTATGTGGAAAGTGCTGTATGAGGAAGGTGAGTGTACCATACATAGTATCGAAATCTTATGCTGAGGGTGATAAATTTCAGCGAGAAACACCAGCTTGATCTGGATTATGAACCTTAACTGCAGAATGAAATTATGAACGCATGGCTGTTTTTCACTAAGAAATCTTCTGCTGTGTGAGGGTATTGCAGTCCGCTTGTCTGGGCTTCTTGGAGGCACGTTCTCACTGCGTCTGCATGCACCTGGGGAACACTGAGAAAAGTTTAATTATGCAAGCTCACTTAGTGAATGTTGTGGCTGGATGAAAGACAAGAATTTAACATGTCTGGCATGTGCAACCTAACTGGCGGAGTTGCAACCATTTTTTTTTTCATTCATTATTTTTTCGTGACTTAAGCGAATGAGCATATGATACCTGCTATCTCACTGACCTGTTCACGGTTTCTCTTGAACAGACCAGACAGAATAATGCGTGAGCCGTAAAAGATGTCATAATTGTGTGCGAATGCATAAACATTGCTTGGAACCATGATAGCATGTGCCACATCATTCAAAAGCTAAAGGCATTGTTGAAAGTGATGAAAATTTTGGCTCCAGTTTTGGGCCATTGTTGTTCACAAGCAAGCAAAATAAAGATTTAAAAAAGTGATGCGAAAGGCATCGAAACTATGGTACACTTCCGGTGTTGATGTACATTTCAGTCCGTGCTGTGATGCCAAGCTGCTGCCTTTTGTACTCTTTGTAGAATAAACTTTCTTTTTCTTTTTCTTTTTTTTAAGTATAACTTGTGCTTTTTTTTTTTGTTGTTGTTGTGTGTTTTTTTGTGTGTGTGTCAGCACTCGCCATGCCATAAGCGTAAGCGATAGCAATGCCGGTCCTCATGCATGTATTTTCACAATACTTTTCGACTTGAAGAAGTGTTTGCCTCTGCAACTGCAATGGTATATTTGTTATTTTTAAGAATAACTCTATCAACCTAAACTGAGCTGACTTTTGTGTCTCAATATAGAAAGGAGGCCCTTTATTCGCAGCAGTAGCCACCTTTGTTCCCCGTGTGAGAAATGCACGGCCGTCTTATAATAGTGAAACAGGCCATTGCGTTGCTGGGACCCAAGGGATTTGCAAAGCATGCCTGCCAGCTTTTATGATTTTATCGTAAAATGCCCGATTTTTAAAGCTTCTTCACAATCGCTGTATTGACATCAATAATTTAACGATTTTCATTTCCATACAGCTTATAGAAAATCTATTTTCAAAAGAATACAAATACAGTTGCCCTAGTCATTTTTCAGAGCCTCTTATTTTGAACCCGCTCCATTATTCACACTTTCTAGCAGCAACGCCACCCATTCATAGAACCAATGTATAACGGCAACGAAAATTTTGGCGAATGTTAGGTGAATATACAATAAACTTCGTAAACTTCTTTGTTCTTCTGCAACGCGGATTACTGCATTAACTCGTTCTAACACATCCTTGAGTATAACATGCACCCAAAATTTTTAGTGCCAATGACGACGGTGTGTTACACAGACCCTGTTGAGGATTGTAAAGCTAGCTTTGCTGCTGGGCTGCCCAAATAATGGCAGCGTAGTCATTTCTCCAAACAACCTGTACAAGCACAATTTTCTTGTAGTGCAGCCAACTTCCTTTACTTTGAACCTGACAGGACTGACAGAATTGATCACATTATCCAGCAGGTCTAATTAAGCAAGATGCAGAAAAATGCCAAAGTATGCCACTGATTCATTCGGCAGTATTTGCCCTATTCTATTTGCCACCAAATCAAATGCATGCCCGATTTCTATGTGTTCAAAGTAGAAAACTTAACCTAGAAATGACATTAATTTTCCTAAATAAAGTACAAGTGTAACATGGCCTGGATTTTTTAGCAAGATAAATAAAAAGATAAAATGAGATAGAAGATAATAAAAGATAAAATAAAAGCAAGATATGTGTTTCACAATAGCTGTTGGTTTCCTCAAGTCAGCTTCGCCGAAATACATCCTTGATATGTGATAAAGCACGCGAACGCTGCAAAGGCACTTTTGGTTTCATGTTGCACCACGCAGGAAATGTTCGGTTTAATTTCCCTTTTAAAGAAAGAAAGGCGCATGTTATAATCGGGTAACTACTTTAGCCAGACATTGTTAAGTACGATTATTACTTGAGAATCTTCCTATAAAAGCTAGAAATAGGCATGTTCGACAGGAAATGATTCAGTGCATTCACTGACCTCTAAGCATCGCTGAGACAAACGCTGCTGTTAAAGAGGTTGATATTGGAGTCGCCTAGGGGTCAGGCATGTGTGTGCCGACTGGTCAGATTTGAATTGTCCGACAAAGGCCAATTTCGGGATAGAAGTAACGAGTTTGGACCCCTAGAAATCGACGGGCGCCGGCTGGGAACTTCAGTCGAGATCAAATTAACCCAAAAACCTAATTAACCGGAGACGAATCAACGGAAGTCTACTGTATTATGACACAAAAAATATAGATATCGTGACGAAGGCATGCGCAAGACAATGCCCAGTGTAGCATTTCGTCTTCAGTTTAACAGTGACTGGTCCTGCCATTATTTGGACAAGTGGGTAGTACAGAGAAGCGGTGCTTGCAAGATTTTGAAAATTGTCTACTGTTGATTCTGTTTTATGCTCCAATCTAGGGCGCATGTTACTTTTAAGCAGATTTTCCTGGAAAAAAATTGCATGCTAGTGTTGAGTAATGAATAAAGGGAAAATGAGACATCCACCTGTTCGTAGCAAATGCTACAAAGGAAACCCATACGGGTTCCTCGAAAGAAAAGCCTCATAGTTGAAGAAAAATTCGTCCTGGTCCGGGACTCGAACCCGGGACCACCGCCTTTCCGGGGCAGCCGCTCTACCATCTGAGCTAACCAGGCGGCTAGCAGATGGTAGGGCGAAGTCGAAATTTGTCGACAACACGAAGCAAAGGCAAGAGATGACGTAGTAGTTCTGCGGAATCCCGCAAGGTGGAGAGAAGTAATGAATAAAGGGAAAAAGAGACATCCACCTGTTCGTAGCAAATGCTACAAAGGAAACCCAAACGGGTTCCTCGAAAGAAAAGCCTCATAGTAGTCTCATAGTAGTTGCTACGAACAGGTGGATGTCTCTTTTTCCCTTTCATTACTTCTCTCCACCTTGCGGGATTCCGCAGAACTTCTACGTCAAACTCTTGCCTTTGCTTCGTGTTGTCGACAAATTTCGACTTCGCCCTACCATCTGCTAGCCGCCTGGTTAGCTCAGATGGTAGAGCGGCTGCCCCGGATAGGCGGTGGTCCCGGGTTCGAGTCCCGGACCAGGACGAATTTTTCTTCAACTATGAGGCTTTTCTTTCGAGGAACCCGTATGGGTTTCCTTTGTAGCATTTGCTACGAACAGGTGGATGTCTCATTTTCCCTTTATTCATTACTTCTCTCCACCTTGCGGGATTCCGCAGAACTACTACGTCAAAGTGTTGAGTAAGTACAATATTTACTTCGACTTTGGAGCCGAGTTCATTGTTTGGAGAGCTGCTACAGAACAGTGTGCAAGATTTCTGAGTAACGTCTTAAGCAACGAAACAATTTCTTGTATTGTTCATTTACTTGTTATATTCTTTGGCTCCAACTGGCAGTATTTTTCATACATTAAGGTTGGCAGGTGTGGATTAGTAACTGCTCCAGAAGAACAGGGCTCCTCACCATTTCCAAAAAAGAGAAGAAAACAAAACTGTCTTTTTATTTCCTGTTGCCCTCCATGGTGGATCAGTTAGTATTCTGCTGCTGAGCAGGACATCACAGCTTCAATACCCAGCAGACAAATTCCAATCGAGGCAAAAGAAAAAAAAATGTGTATTTCATAGTTCTCACTGAAGAACCCTCGAGTGTCAAGAGAAGCGCAGCCAAGAACTGCAGAGAATCGGTGGCTTGATAAAATTAGGAAATTAGCAAGCATAAAAGAGGTTCAGCTGGTGCAAAATGGGTAATTGGTGATCGCTAGGAGAGGCCACCATCCTGCAACAGAACCGATGATGATGGTGAGGAGGATGATGATGATGATAATGATGCTGCTGCTAAACCTTTGAGGGTTTGAAACGAATTTAGAGTGTTTCCATTATGGTATCTGTCATGACATACTGTGCAGCTTTGCATTGTAAACATTGTAAACTTGAAAAACACTTGTGGTTTAATGAACAGTCACTTTCTGTTCACGCAGCAAGGCAGTCTCAAATTCAGCATTCAAGTATTCCGAACGCAGTTATGTAACAGACTTAATGCCTTTATATATATATATATATATATATATATATATATATATATAACTGCGTTCGGAATACTTGAATGCTGAATTTGAGACTGCCTTGCTGCGTGAACAGAAAGTGACTGTTCATTAAACCACAAGTGTTTTTCAAGTCTTGGCCACAATGACTACTTGTCAAACATACGTGACTGAAAAGGAGTCAGTTTTGAAACACTTGCTCTTGTAAAAAGTACCGGCATGTCCTACTATCTCAGATGGCGATTTCAAGCCTCATTTAAAGGGACACTAAAGCGAAACAGCAAATCAGTTCAGACTAATAAAGCATTGTTTGAGGACACATCACACACACATTTCAGAATAATAGTTTGACTATTAGATGAGAAAATGGAGGCCGAAGTATCACTATTTGAATTTCGTGCCGAAACCCAGACACCGGTACGTCAGTGTGATGTCAGGGCTCCCAAAGTATGTTTTCGCATTTGGACTGCGTTGGCTGAGTAAAGTTTCCTGAAACTTGCCATGTTTAATATTTAGTTCCTTTAGAACACAGCATAGTCAATCTGTACCGCTATATATGTAACTGGGCCCTACAAGATGCGGTCAAAATCCACGATCCCACAGCGACCAGGTGCGGGAACTTAAAGGAGGCGTCGCCACCAGTCGTTCGTTATCGCGCTTTTTCTTTCTTACCAAGCATCTTATCGTAGTGGCGTTTTTAGTGTCCTAGAGAGGTAATTTACTGATGCAGAAGAAATAATTTTTCTCTTTAGTGTCCTTTTAAGCAGACTTGAAGCCCTTCCTATTGTGCAGACATATTGTCTGTTGTGTTCTATATTTAATGGGAATTGCTGTTTTGCAACCTTCCTTTCCCTGTGCCTATTGTAAACTGTTTGAGCACTGTCCAAAAGCATGTGCACTAGATAAAACACCATTGTCTATACTCGCAGACAACTTTCTGTGGCTATGAAAGGAAAGGTACGGGCACATGGCTGCTAGTATTACCACTCCAAGTAGTTTGGCAGCATTTGACAGTGCTTTTGGTTGCTCGGAACAGACGCTGAATCAACGCAGCTTCCATGCGCGAAAATTTCGCATTTCCCCAGATGCGGAAGGGAAAAGCCACAAAAGAAAGTAAATCTTTGCACTTAGTGGTGTATTCTGTCTTAATTGTTGCTCTTAAGGTGTTTATGTTTTGTCGTCCTCAGCCTAAATTAACCCGGATTAAAATGCGGGACTCTTCAGAAGTGCTCCCACTTGTGCGCGCTTTGCCTCTGTAGCTTTCCCTTCACAGCCACAGGTAGTTGTCTGCAAGTATAGCACACTTTTATTAATTAACCATGTGCTTTACAATAGATTATGCCAAGCCCGTTGCTGTTCCATCACATTTCATTTTGCTGAAACTGACGGAAGCAAATTAGAACATTCAAGACTAAATGGTACAGATGCACGGCTGTGCCTACCTATGCATAGTCTTAAATTTTGAAGTATGCCATAAATGTGCCAGGTCGGCTTTGGGGGTGTTGGATGTTGCGTGAAAACATACTGGATGTTTCAGTGATGACTTTGTGCAATTTTTAGGATCATTCTAGCAGAGGCAAACAAGTTTCTTTTTCAGCAACACATTATTTCTACTACCAGACATAAAATTCTGTAGTTACACATAAAATTGTGTATTGATATTTTTAGTTATAGGGCCCCTCACCAGGCTCCATAGAAAATTTTGGTTATATGCTGGAAGTTGTTATGTGTTCTCTAGAGAGTGTTCTGCCGCAAAAATGTGTCAAATCGGCTGATTAATAGCCGAGATAGAAATATGTCAGTGCTCCGAACTCATGATTTCAGGAGGCGAGCTCCACTACACAGTGAGACGCTCCCTCCACTCGCCCCGTCTAGCCTCCGCAAGCAAAATTATTTCCCTGCGTTCTCCCATACCAGACTTCGAGGATCTTGTGACGCATACGTCACGGGCCCTGCCTTAATTCCCCCCCCCCCCCAACACTGCGCGCTTTCTTTAACGACGTTGCATGCAAGCTGTTGTGATTTTGCATGCTGTACACAAGAAGGGCACATGACTAGAGGTGTAATTCAATGCTATACGAATACTGAGGCAGAACAAGCAGATCGCAGAGCATGATCATGCGCTGGAACGCGGTAGAAAATGGCATAGTTTCTGTACCTGCACACGTGACTGCACAACCGTTGGAACAAGCAGATGAAGCGGAAGTACATCTCTCTTGCTTCGGTGCGAAGTAAAACAAAAAACATGCAGACATCCTGTTTGTGTGTTTTATTATTTCTCTAAACTTCAACTCCTCAATTCAAGCAACAGATCACACAAATAACAGATATTGCCTTGACTAATTCTCGAAGACACGTGTCACCATGAGCGACGTCACGCTGCGGACACAAGTATGTAGGCGCAGGGACGCGAGTACATCACCGTCCGGCTTGGAGTGCGGTCGCTGCAAGGGAAAGGGAAAACGGCTTTCAGATTGAACTTTCAGACTTTTCCATGGCGCATAGTGATGTAATCCTTTGCAAACACTTTGCAATTATTTGCAAATTCTTTGCAAGGATTGTATGCTCTGCGCTTGTCAGCTCAAAATGGCCAGATTTGGTGAGGCTGGGTCCTTTACAAAAATGTGGTTAGCTTTTCATTACTCTACAAACATGTTGCTTTCTTTATGAATGCCATTTGATGCTCCAAGCTTCTGCATTTAGTGGGTATCTCAAGAGTAGCACCAATTTCAGGATATCGGTTTGCAATCTTGTAGCGGAGTGCATCCGTGTTCCACTTACTTTACCAGAGACTTCTTTGCAGATTTCTGTACAAAATAATGTAGAACATCATTGTATTTTTTGGTTGATTTTGGCAACAAAAGCCTTCAAAGATTTAGTTAACAGTGATTTTATTATCTTGCACTTTAAGAGTGCCACCGGCTCAAGAAATATGTTAGTGAAGCAAATAACCTCCTTATCTTTATTGCACCAATTTTCAGAATTAACTTTCAAACAGTGCACCCAGTAAAAGCCTACTATGAATGATGCCTTGCCACTTCATATTTGCCATATGCTGCCTCTTTACCATTTAAAAAACAGTGTTCAGGATAGTAGCCAGACTTTTACACCTTACAGAAAAAAGGTATTCGATTACGATAACAATTACTACTTTAGAAAATGTAGTTGATTATATACTAATTACTGCCCCACAGAAGTAACTGGGCAATTACCAGAAAGCAATTTATTACTTTAATGTTATTTCCCTCCATACTCTTCCCTAATTTTAATAACAATACACAAATACAGTAAGTAGAACAAGCTGGTGCAGCTTTTTCAATCCATCTTCCGCAGCTTTCAGATGTTTATCTACATTGTGAATTACTTTTCAAAATTATAATTCAGTAATCTTCCCTCGTTTTTATTTGAATACTTCTGCAGCGACACTGAAAACTTGCTAAACTTGTGTAACGACGCACGGCGCTATATATAGACCGGCCACACAGTTGCCAGTCCATTTTCTATCGAGGAAGGCACTATGGGTCACATTTCTTATTTTGAACAGTTTGATAAATGTGACTAATACCCCTGTCACACGGCAAATCTAATGTCATTTCCAACAAATGACATTTGTTGCGATTAATGTCATTATCACAGCGCGCTGTCACACGCGAAAACTAATGTCATTAGAAAATGATGACAATGACGATAGTAAAAAAAAAAAGACTCGCCTCAAACCCACTTTTGTCCAAAAATTATTTTCCAATATGCTAAATTCCACTAAAATATGTGATCGTTGCTTTCAAACTATAGCGTTCGATCACTAACTTGGTATCATTGCCAACGAAGTCGAGTCAAGCCAAGCCAAAGCTAAGGCAAGCAACAGGACGAAGAGAACGATAGGCGCGTCCGCTACATCTGCTAAAGTGGTACGAGAAGGGCAGTTGCATGTCATCGCCATTGCGGGCTCCTCATATCCTCATTCTTGGCGCGTGCAACAGGAAAACATGCGCATGCTTTTGCACCAAGTCAATTGAAGCAGCCGCGGTAGATGCTCCGGTGCGAACCAACACGACTGCTGCAGCGAAAGCTAAAGACGGCTGTCTGGTCACTGGACTGAGAGTAGTTTTCTGTATTTACGCACGTGGTGGACTTCAATGTCGTTAAAGCAACAATTAGATAATAAAATTGATAGAATAATAGTGATCTTTTGTTAAAACAAAAAAGAAGCATGTACTGTTTGCAAAACACTGATACACTCGTTGTGTCGAGGATACACATTTGGTTCCAAACGAATGCGAATGAGTTTGGCGAACTCATTCGTTTGTAAATGTCATTTTCGACTAATGTCATTACGTTTTACCGTGTGACAGCAAACAAAAGGCATTATCAGCGAATGTCATTCGTTGTAAATGACATTAGATTTGCCATGTGACAGGGGTATTAATGTGGGTATGGGAGTAACAAGATATGTTACTCCTTCGGGAAAGAAAACTTGCTGCAATGTTGTTTTATTGGGGAATGAATGTTCCTTTAACACATTCCTCTTGCAGAAAGTAACCGGTAGGGACATGATCTACACAGCATTAATTGGAAAGCCCAGCGAGATAACATACCTGCACGCCGAGTCCTGTGTTCAGGAAGAAGCCCATAGGCTCGGGATCACTCACCCAGTGCGACGCCTGTTTGCCATTGGGTAAGAATGATCATTTTATGTGCTTCAAATATACGCTTTTTGGACATTGCACAGGATAGGCGAAGTATAAAGCTGTGTGCAGTTGTGTAGCATTGTCTGAGCTCAGTCATCTGAGCTCAGTCATCTGCTTTGTCCAAAGCGATGAGGACAGGACAGAAACTGACACTCATTTCCGTAAGTGTGCTGGACAGCCCCATTGAAGTCTGAGCACACTGGGAGACACTTCATGCTACATAGAAGCTGGTTCCTCATCATTGCTTTTGTCCTAGGAATAATTCATCAACATTTAAAAAGGCTTTTCATGTGTCAAAGCATGGACAGACCTGCCAAGATGGAAGCGACAGAGGGCCAAGACATGTGCTCCAGCTGCTCTCAGAAATTTCATCTCAAGTTCTATGTGTTTAGATAACCTCTCCATGGATAGGGCAACAGGCTCTCAATGTTGGTTTTTTGCATGAGTTGCCTCAGGAGAGGCAGGGAGTGCACTTAAAATGCAAAGTGAGTATATACATGAGTAGAAGCATGCATGGGTGGGTCTCCGAGTTACCTTGTGAGTGGCACTGTAAGTTTAAAGAGTAAGGAAGGTGGTCTAGCACACTACCTACATCCATGCCTGTTCATCTTTTTGTCCATATGTATCATGGATTGCCTTTGAAAAATGTTTCTCAAAATGTAGTCTGTGCACCCACATAGTCCTATGGAAGGCATTCACAGGAACATCAAAAGCCATTTTAGAGATTCACAATTTACAAGCATTGTCTCGCAAGAGGACTAATAACAAGTTCAGTTAGGTATTTCTGGCGACCTTTGTGTGTGAAGCAGCATTCGTCACTCCTTTCTGGATGAAGCGATATGTAATCAAGAACTTGATTTTGAAACTGTGCTTGCGACTTCAACTTTCTTTGAATTTGATGATGGTGTAGCTGTTTCATCGGTGCTACACAACATTTCTGGTTGATCACAGAATGTAAGTAATATATACAGTATTTGGAATGAATTCCTATAGTTGTAGATATGATGTCAATAAGTTATTGTGTCCCTAGCTTAACTTCAGTATTGCATTTTTCTATGCTTGCCTTTTTTTGTAGTGAAGAAAAAAGAAAGTATATTTGCCCAATGTTGGTCATCTGGGTGTGGAGGAGGAACATGTTCAAAAGGTTTCTCATGCCTGAAGGATTGAAATACGTTGTCTTAAAACCTTTGGCTAGGATGTGGTGATTTGGAATATTATATATGGCCTCTGCCTATGTCACTGCATCTATCATTTGCTGTGACTAACATGTGTAATTTGCTGGTGTTTGAGCTGCTTTTGCAGGTAGGGCTTTCTTAACATATTCATCCAGGATGCACAGTGATTATGTTTCTGCTACTGTGTAAATTAGTTGCAAAATTTTACATTCATACAAGCTTCAAGTATGCCTGACGCTGCTAGATATTCAGAATAATTTTTTTGTTCTCTTAGGGCTAACGCTTGTTTTCCTCTTTTTCTGTGTAAAGCGACAACATAAACACCGACATCTATGGTGCCAACCTGTACAACCGCTACCTGGAACGCCGACGGAAGGATGACTTTCCAAAGGCAATTCTGGCAGCTGGCTCTAATTCTGCCCGTCAAGCTTTGAACTCCACCATGTCCAAAGACTCCCAGTCCACTGCTGGGGTAAGCTTTGATGCCCCAACTAAGACAATAACCTTCATATGGCCCTTTTATCTCAAGCCTTCAGTGTTTCCTGCAGTATCTCGAATTTACACTTTTGTATGATATGCCGTGCGGAAGCATGGTGGGCTGATGGCTTATGAGGGGCAGTCAAATGTTTCTTGCAATGGTAGCTTAGCGTGCTAATGTTGCGACCTATGACAGTGCTTACCTAACTACCTTCGAGGTAGGGCCCTTGCACGCACACACACTTGCTCCATTACTCCTGCCATTGTTCGAAGCAGCATTAGAAGATTTCTTTTGGAATCTGCTGGAGCCATTGCATTCGCTGTGATGTCCTCCACGGTTGCAAAACGTGTCCCCTTGAGGCCCATTTTCAGAGTAGGGAACAGCCAAAATTCACTTGAAGCGAGATCCGGAAAGCGTGGTGGTAGAGGGACAACCGGAATGTTATTCTCGGTGAGAAATTGCTGCGTAACAAGCGATGTGTGACTTGGCACATTATTGTGATATGGACGCCACTTGCCTTGCCACTTGTCCAATCTCGTTCTTCGAACTGCAACATTTTCACAAATATATCCAATAGTAGTATGAGGGCACCATGGTGGTCATCATGTGCAGTTTGGATGGTGGGGGCTTGATGGAGCCGTAGGAAAGCGTGACTGATCTTTACAGAGGCAAAGTACAATCCCCGCTGCATGGATTTGAGCACTGTTTGGCTCGTGTGTTCAAGGAAGCATTCTCTCACACCTAGTATAATTTATTTACCATGCTCAAAGAATGTTGCAGGGCCCCTTTAACACATCCTACCTGCTCTGTCACCAGTCCTTCGTCACTCTCAGGCACCGCTGTCAGATGCCAACCTAGAAAGTTTCACATTAATGCATCACAGAAAAAAAGAAAAAAAAAGGAGAGATGGACAAGGCATTGCTGTTGGCATTGCTGTTGGCATTGCCCCAGCTTAGACAAAATACGTCAAGGGGAAATGGAGAAAGCAAATATTGCTGTTATTGTTATGCCTTTGTTCATATTACATCCTTCTAAAAGATGTCTTTAGGAACGTACTTCTTGAAATACATTGCACTCATTCCGGAATGTTGCTCAGTTCTGTGAAAAGGTGTTTAATGGCACTTTTTAAAATTCTGTGTCTCCCAAGTTTACCATTTCTTCTTGTGTGCTGCAGATGATGAGCAACTGCGGAGCCGTGAGCTGTACATCTGTGCTGGTGCACACAGGCGTATACAATGAAGACCTGCACGATGATGCATGCGAGCACACACCACGCGACTTCCTGCCCGTCGAAGTCGGCCTCAAGGAGCCGGCATATCGTGTTGACAACATCCTCTCTGCCATAGAACTAATCTTTGATCAGGAGGGCTTTTCTTGATGACAGCACAACAACCTATGACATGAAATGAGGATTTTTCTGCGCACATCTGCTCTCTCTCTCTTTCTTTTTTTTAAAATGATTTTGGTTCTGTGAAGTCACCTCTCCCTCTCTCTCTCTTTCTTCTATCTTTTTTTTCCCATGCTGCCACCAGCGTCTTCATTTGCTTCCTGTTTGCTTTATGACACATTTAAACACATGAAGAATATGTGCCCATTAGTCACCCGCATAGGTACTGCATTATACGTGGCATGGAAAACAGATATCTGACTATTTTAACTGTGCATAATTATTTTATGCACCTGCTTTGTAGCACATAGCAGGTGGCTGAGACTATCTATCTGTCTGAGTGCGTTTTGAGCTGGAAGAGGTTATTTTTTCGAAGCATTTGGCAGGTTGAAGATAGCATTGTATTGCTTGCACTGTGGAAGCTTATATCCTCTGTTATACACCTGATGGCCGTGTTGAACAGAGTTTTAAGAGCCAGGATTTCAGATGCATTTTGAGCATTTACCACAAGTGCTAAGTGACAGCCACTCCAGAATAACATGCAGTGTCGGTTCAACATTAGCATGCTGTATAAAAATTGTTGCCACTCCTGATGCCATCAAAGAAAAAATAATAGGCATATTGCTTGCTGAATTCATTGGTACTATAACGGATGTTTCACAGTGAAAATGGAAGGTGTTGATTGTTTATAGGTTATCTGTGGCTTAGTGGCTGTGTTTTTTACTTGTTTCATGAAGCCGCTTCTCTCTGAAGCTGTTTAGTCACATGAAAAGAAAGGTCATGTATAACTGAAGTCAGTTTGCTGATTACCCAGAGTGCAGTTAGCCTGAAAGTAGTAAGGCTGAGTTTGCCATGGACTTCTCATGACCATTTGGAATGGTTACAGGCAGCAAAACTTTAGCATATCAAACAGCAGCTACTACCCTAGTTTATAGAAGCTGAGTGCACAAGGATGGATGGTGCATTTATTTCTTAGTTTTTACTTGAGATGTAGACAGGAAGGAAGAAAAGCATTTCAGTTGTTTGTTGCCAGAGGACTTTATGATTTCATTTTCTTCCTAACATTGCACATGTGAACCAAACTACGACACCAGTTGGACAAGTTTTTGTAGTTGTGTTTACAGATGCCTTAACGATTGTGCTCCACTTCTATCAGATGTTAAGCAGTCTGGGTGCAATAAATTTTTGTAGTCCAAGAGAACGTTTAACTCAAGAATTTCTGTCTCCTATAATGTGTAAGCCTTGTTTGTATGTTCCTGCTATGTATCTTTTTTTTATGTTGCTATAATATTGCATTGATTGAATTTGTTCTGAGGCCTGGCACTTTTTGTTATGTAGAGAAGTATATGTATATGGTTTTGAATGTGTGAACTGTAATCTATACAATGTAACATCATCTGTAGTTACATGAGGAAGTGATGTTACTACTTCTGTTGCAGTGTTGTTAGTATGTGCCCCTCTATCACTTCAAGTGAAAGAAATGAGCGCTGAAGTTTTGATGCCCTTATTCCATTTTACTTGAATTCTTAGGAAACCAGGGCTGTCATAAATCCTGCAGTGTTCGTCACAGTGCTGCCACTGTTTCTTCATACTTTGTCTTATCCTTTGTATCGGCAGACACTTTCGCTACATTTATTCATAATCCGCGCTACGTTCATATTGACAACTGTGCACTTGATACACAAGAGCAAAAACTCTCACTATGTCTTCATTGTCCGTAAATTTGCTCAATTTCACGATGCTTTCTACTACTGCATTAATTTCATGCTGTGGGAAGGGAGTCTGCAAGGGCAGCGCGCAACTTGCGGCCAACAGAGAGCAGCTTGCACGCTTTTTTTTTTTCCTGGTTCCAAAGTCCTCTCACCAGGTGTTTTAAAAAATTGTGTAATGTTCTGTAAAATGTTCATTGCTTGCAGTAACATTGTGCCACTCAAACGTACTATCATTATATTGTCACATGTGTGTATGCTTTGGGACTGTTGCATACTTTTGCCGCTGTAAAAACTGAAAGCTGATTGTATAAGTTTTCCAAGTTTTGTCTACGTAGGCACAAATGAAGTGAATGTGCTTTGAATTCTCTCACTCTCTCTCTTTGCTACTGTAATCTCAATTATTGTTCTTGCTGTGTTTGGCAATGAGAGCTTATTCACGCTTATTTTTATAAGAAGGGTACTAGGTTGAATATTTCTTTAGCTTCTGTAGATTTTCTCCCTTTTTCTTTTCCTTGAAACTCTCATATTGGTGAGGTTTCATTTTATTCTTTCGAGTAGGCACTGCTGAACTGTATTCCTTTACTGAAAACATGTTGCAGTACTGTAGTAGAAAAGAAATTACCTACCTTGGTCTCTTTAGAATTGTAGTTTACATTTGAAGGCTATATAGCCAAACTTCAATATAATGAATACGGATGTAGCAACTTATTGGATATAATTGCATAAATCTAAAATGTTTCTCATTGATGTCAATTGCAAATATATGCCTATAATGAATATTGGATTTAACGAAGGTATTTTTGTGTCATATATGACTTCATTATATCAAGGTTCAGCTGTATATTTAGTACTGCAAAGCATGATGCATAGTTATGTGTGAGGTTCATGACCTCTTGTTTCTCCATGTCCCATGATTTTTGTTTTTTTGTCCTTTAAGACCACATTTGTTTGTATGTGATGTTTCTTAGGTGCATGCTAGAGTATGCCTGTCGTTATGCTTGTTTGGTAACAACAAAGGCAAAAATTACATTAGCCACTGCATGCTATAAATAGTTCTGTTTTGAAGTGCCTTTTGTAGCCTCAGCCGAGACCAGGTTCTGCATAGCATTTCCATCAGCTTGTCACTTAAACAAACTCTCGATGTTCGATTGAAACGCCGTTGCATGGACTTTTATATACATCTTTCAATAACTGTCTCTTGGTGAAGATAGCAATAGCATGTTCTTGAACAAATGTGACTGAGTAGACCTCCCTTTTAGTATACTTGATAGAATGTCTGTAGGTATTAATTTACAAGAGAGTCAGCCCTACTACATCAGATGCCTATTTATGAATAAACTGCTGATATTGAAGCCCTACATGTTGTGTGCCTTCACGTAGCATATATCTGTAGAGTGTACTAAAAGTATTAAATGCTTAAGCATCTGAAAGCATCCCTGTAACACCTAGTAATGTAGGCCATCTGCAAGGACATGGTTTTCGACAACCTGACACGGAATGCATTGCATAATTTAGAGGACAGGCTGGCCTGAACCTGCCCGCTCGAGCCTACTACTGTGCTCCGTGGGAATAACCAGTCAGTTGGAGTAAAAACCAGGGTGCTTAGTTTAGTATACACAGTCAGTGTAATAAACGAGTTGAAATAATGGCGCAGCAACTCCTCTGCATGTTCTCCAACTAATCTGTACGCATTATGCCATGTGGTAGCTGCGACGGGGCAGCCGGACGGGAGAGCTAGGGCGTGAACCGCGTGAGTATGCACGTGACTCGGCAAAGAGGTTTGCTGCATTACTACCAGCGAATGCCCCCATAGAATGTAGTCGTATGTAGGTAATACCACAGAACACCTATACAAACGGCAATACTACAATATCGGAACGGCGATTGATCGCAAGCGCTGAAGCTAGAGATACTAGCGACATCTGCATTAGCCGCAATCGGAGCCACCGAAGTCGATGCCGCATCCACAGCCGACGTTTGGGCCATTTGAGGTCGAGCGGGGTCAGTAGCATGAGCGCAAAAGCAGCCGCAACAAGGAAGCGCTGGCAACACATAGCAACATCCAACATCGCAACGGCAGGCCAACGGTTTATCGGCATGTGTTTCGGAGTCGGTGTTTTTTGTCATCGGCAGCGGGGCCATGAAAGCGTTGGCGACGTCCGTTAGTGCGCGCGTAGAGTTGTGAGCATCCCCTTTGCAATTGTTGCATTGTGCTGCTGATGAAATGGGGAAAAAACGATTGGCTATCACTTATCCAGGGTATGAGCCAGAGTACGCTCGGTCAAGTAAGTCCAGTGCGCCGCATGGCAGTAATATTTATTACGCACGTTACGACGCACCTGCTCCGTATATCTTTGCTTACTTTGCAGACTCGGTGCCAAAAAAGCGCTTGGCGATTACTTATCCCGGACATGAGCGGAATGGAAAGCTGACGACGAAGAAATGCTCCCGTGAGTAACATAATATGCGCCGCTAGTGTGTTCTTGCAACTTGGAAAAGATTTGTTGCCGGCGTTGTCTGAAAAAAGACTTGTTGTTTATACTTGCAGGAGATATCTACCGCCATAGAGAAACAGCGTCATCATCGGAATGTGTAGACAGGCAGTGGATCTGTATGAACAGTTTTTGGCAGGCCAAGTGGAGTACGATTCCGAAAAAATTCGTCACGCGCTACATACCCGTCGTCTGGTCGTTCCTGCAAGCCTGCGTCTCGCTAGGTTGCCTTTTCCTGGTCTTCCTCTTCTTTCACCCACAATGCCTCGACTCCAGTGAGCTGCAGGTTGGTGACAGTCTTGCATGTGCGAAATGCAACTTGAACAGATACGCACTGCATGCTAGGCGCGCTGAGGGAGTGAATGGTCGTTGTCAATCTTCAACAAACAAAGTGATTATGGAATGACGTCTGGTGGAAATGCGTGACGATAATATCTTTCTGCTAGTTTATGGGTGCATGTAATTTGCGCACCTGTCGAAACGTGGCCTCTTTGGCTGTAAATGAAAGTGGTGACGTGGTGCACCGTTGAAAAGGCTACATATATAGCTACAGAGCCACGCTGTTTGTATATGATGCACTTCTATTTGCGTCAGTTTAGTATAACGAAAGGAAAAGTGTTCAAACCTCCACTTAGCAAAGTGCAAGCGTGCTCAGCTTAGTGCCATAATTTTGTTGAACTACATGCACAGATGGCTAGTTAAAAGTGCTTTTTTTTTTTTTTTTGTCCAGCATTCAAGCTTTGAGACACACGCCTTTGAAATAACATTGCACGTGGTAGTACAACTGCCTGAGGGATAGTTCAACATAAGCCTAAGCTGCCCTGTCATATTTTCTCTTTTCTGTTACAGGTGGAGGCACTTAACCTCACACTTCAGCAGCATCTTGTTGGCCAGAACATTGCCATAAACCGGACAGTGACTGCCATAGCACGCTATTTGAATAGCAGTGAATCTGCAGCATCAGTTCCACTTGTGCTTGTGTACGTTGGCTGCTCCGGGTGTGGAAAGACATACGCACTGTCACTAATAGCCAAACACTATCCACATACTGAGGCTCTGGTTGCATCGCACAAGATAGCACTTGCACGCAAAACAGGAAACGACCTGTTACACTGGCTGCGGTACTCCTTGTCATCATGGCGGCCAAACCTTATCGTCATCGATGATGTCGACCTTGGGCTTGACACAGTGCGGCCTAGTCCACTGGATGATTCATTCAGCACACAGCTGGAGGCTGTTCTTTCAACTTGGGAAAAGGCAAGAGTGCAGAGAGGTCAAGCAGTGATCTTCATTCTGTCACTGAGTGGCGGAGGTAATGTGGCAGAGGGCTTTGCATTGAAGCAGATTGCTGATGTGCGCAAGCGGGAAACTGCAGAAGACATTGAAAAGCTTATTGAGGCATATCGTGACATGTTTCCGCCGTGGTTAAGAAATGCAGAAATTGTGCCTTTCCTGCCCCTGACCAAGGCTCATGTAAAAGAATGCCTACTGAGGCAACTGGCAGAGCAAACACCAAAATCCCGAACCAAAGTACTGGCACTCTCTGGTGGTGTTGACAGTCTATTGCAAGGATTTACGTTTTACCCAGTGGACAATCCTGTCTTCTCAAAATCCGGCTGCAAGGAAGTGCCTATCAAGATTGCTTTGGGTGTACTCTGAAAACTTGACTGTAGCAGGAACGCTATGCTGTCAGTGACTGATATGAACAGGGAATGTGCTCAAAGAAATGCTTGGTGGCAAGTTACTGCATTTTGAGCATTCTTGACTGTGATAAGGGAAAACGGTTGTAGTAGGCCAAAGGTGTACTTTATCGATGGTGCCAGTTGCAGCACCACTTTTATTTCTATTATTTTGGTCGTACAATAGGTCAATAGAAGGTACAATAGAATTTGCACTGCAGATTACAGTGCAAATTCTTACTGGAAACATTTTTTTATGTAGAAGTTGAATTTTATTTAACTGTTTCTTTTTTTAAAAATGGATTAAGTATGCACCAAAAACAAATTTTATGTGCGATCTTTTACTAATAACTTGCTCTGTACACTGGGCAACAAATGAAATGTGAGAATAAGGTCTTGGGAACATGGTTGTGTGTTGGTACACTGGGAGACCTTTCATGCATCAGTAGTTCAAGGCAGAACAGGTGAGAGTGCCTATACTAATGCATATGTTTAATTACGATGTTTTTATTTTTCATGTCCATGGTGGCAAAACTGTGGATGGATGCTCAAATTAAAAGCAAATATTCAATGTCTGCAAAAACAAACTCATATACTTATAAATAAAAACAGCTCAATATAGACTGGCCAGTGTTATTTCAAATGTAATAGAAATACCATGTTTTACAACACAAATGACCGTTCGCTAGCACTATAGACTAGTTATGGACTGGTTCAATATCACTTGCACCACTGTTCAAGTTCTGCATCTGTTGCTGTTATTGCACCATAACAAAGTTACATGTTCCTCTGAGCCTCCTACCGAGGCCACTTCATCATTAGGGTCTGTGGGACCTCTAAATTTCTTAATCGAACTCTGGCACCGAGACTATAAGCAGCAAGGCAGCCAGAAAATTTGAGCAGATATGTCTTAGGATAAGAGTGGGTTTAGTACACAAACATTACTTGTTGTCCCAGCTAACGCAGAGTAAGTGCAAAAAGTCATGAAAAAGGATGCTTAAAAGGGTCACTAAAAGCAAATACTAAATCAGGCTAAAGTGATAGATTAGTGCTCAAGAATCTCTAAGACGTCAATATTATGGCGAACAGAGCCTTAATAATTGATAAATATAGATAAATGCTGGACATGATTAGAGACTCCCCAGGACATTCAACCACTTGCCCGATGACGAAAGCACTCATCAGTTAAATTCTGTTTCTAGTACTCAACTATTCGTTGCAAGAACATCCTTGTATTGTTTTATAATATGAAATAAAATGCTACTTGTCCAGTTCCATTTCTTGTTTAGAAAAAAGAACTAATTAAAACTACGGTTGACAACGACGCGGGCGGTCGAAAGGTTTCGTTCTCGCTCGACTCTGCGCCGCCCACTCTTTCGCGTTTCGGTACTTTCCTGATCGCATAGTGCTGCGCTGGTTTTGCTGACTCGCGAAACTCGCACAAACTGCAAGTAGCAGAGAACTCAACTTCCATGTGATGTCGCGGGATGCCCAAACGGTCTACGCCACTTGACCAAAAAGCAGCTGCAGCGGCAAATCCGCCGCTCTGTCTTGGCTCGGTGCCGTCGTCTGTCGGGCGCCGTTTTGCTCACCGACGGCAGCAAATGCGGTGATGGCGTATGCAACGTCACCGCTCCCCCGGTTGGGTGGCGGGAGATTTGAATTTCGGAAAAGGTATTCGGACGGACGGACGGACGGACGGAAAAAACTTTAATGGAAAAAGGACCTGCGAGGTTGCCAGCCCGGGCTCAGGCCACCCGGGCATTGTGTGCGGTGAGGCATAGCCTTTCCACCGCTGCCCGGGCCCGCTGGATAGCCCATAATTGGTCGTGTAGTTCTGAGCTAGTCAGAGCGCTTAGCCATCGCTCCTCGAGAAGGTCCGGTTCTATCTTGTCCTCTACGTATACTGAACTGATCTGTGTGCACTTCCACAAGATGTGTGCCATGTCTGCGTGTTCATGTTTGCAGAGCTTGCAGCTTGCGTCTGGATATTGTGTTGAATTTATTCTGTTTAAGTGTACTGGGTTTCGGAACGTTCTGGTTTGCAATCTTCTCCAATCTGTTTCTTGAGACCTGTCGAGTTGTTTGTGGGGTTGTGGGTATGCTTCTCTTTGTTTCGTGTAGTGTGTCAGTATGTCGTGGTACGTGACCAGTCTGTCCTTGTCGTCTTTTATCGCTTCTTCGTCGTCGTCGCCTCCTCCGTCTTCTCCATCGCCTCCGCCGCAATCCTTCTCCCTTCCCCGGGGGTTGCGGGGTGTTGGGCCGTCACTGTCCGTGCCGCGGTGGGTTAGTTTTCGCGCGACTCGGTGGGCCTTCTCGTTGAGGTTGGGAGGGGCATTCATGGTAACTTCTCCCATATGTGCCGGGATCCATTTGAGGTATTTGGGTGTAATTGTGCCGTTCTTAAAGTCTTCTGCTCTGTGGTTCAGGATTTTGGCCGCCTCGGTGGAGACCCAGCCCTTTGTGAAATTCCTAATAGCCGTCTTGGAGTCGCTGATTATTGTTCTGTATTGTTGCCGACCGCTGATTATAGCCAATGCGATTGCCGTTTCTTCCGCTGCCTCCGACGATCTAGTCCTTACGGAGCCCGCAGTCACGGTCTTTCCTTTCGTGCATACGACCGCCATTGCGAAGAGGGAGTTACCTTTGTCAGCGCCGACACCACCATTGTCGTCCCTGTGTCGGCGGTACCGCGCGGCGTCTACGAAGAGCACTCCCTCCCGCGCGCCGTGGTTTTGGAGAATCGTTTTCGTGTGGGATTTTCTTCTCTCGACATTGTGCACGGGGTGCATGTTCTTCGGGATATTTTCCGTGTTGATTCCGGCTCGGACGTCTGGGTGAATCTGCATCTTGGGGCCGTTCATTCCGTGGTAGTTTATGCCGATCTTTTCCATGATTTCTCTGCCCGCCTTGGTGCCGGAGAGTCTTTCGAGTTGCGCTATTCTCTGTGCTTCTGCGATCTCCTCCAGCGTGTTATGCACTCCGAGTTGTAGTAACCTTTCGTTTCTTGTGTATTGGGGGAGACCCAGTGCTGTTCTGTACGCTTTTCTAATGAGCGCGTCGATCCTGTCTTTCTCGGCCTTGTTCCAGTGGACGAATGCCGCCACGTACGCGACGTGGCTGATCGCGAAGGCCTGAACGAGCCGCACAACGTTTCTTTCTTTAATGCCCCTTGTTGCGTTTCGCCTGCGACGCGCGGTTTTGCCGGCGCGACTGCGGCGGGGCGGCAGACATTTTGGCCCGTTCGGCGTCGCTGCAACGCTCCCCGCCAGGCGTTTCCAGGCGTTTCCAGGCATGTTCCGATGCCACGTGTCTTCATGTGCGTGTGTGAGTGTATGTGCCATTGTGCCCGACCAGAGGCGCTCCGAGAGCCGAAGTTACCCTCTCCTCCCAGTCTTTGTGCCCGACCGGCGGCGCTACGACAGTGTGCGTCACCATTAGCCCATTGTACAATCACGTGCTCGTCTATTGAGGGGTTCCTTCTTGCCCTCAACTGCGAGAGTATAAAAACAGCTGCCCCCGGACGCCAAAAGGAGGGCTCCGATTTCTTCTGTTGAGTAAAGTGCTCTCCCGTCTCTCTACTTCGGTCAACCTGACCGCCAACTCTTTGCGATGTTAAAATAAACAAGTTGTTTTGTTGTTACCAGTCGACTCATGCTTTGCCGGGACCTTCGGATGCTTCCAGTTGTACCCCAGGCCGCCAGGCCAACGCTACCCTTGGGGCTTGCGACCCAGGTACAACCACGGGCGTCAGCGCCGAGTTCCCAACAACCGATGCCATCGGTGGGATCCAAACAACTGGTGGCAGCGGTGGGATCGCGACAACGGAGGCCAGCAGCGAAGATATGCAGTTGACTGTATGCTGAGCAGCTCAACGACGATCCGGGAGCAGTGCAACGAGCCCTGTGTGATGACTGGTTGCCTGCAGCGGAACGACTGCGCTGGACTCTTGGCTGCGAGGTTTGGTGAGTGCGGGACTTTCTTCTTCTGAGCTTTGCCAGGCTTTTGTTAGTGTCAGAAACAGAGCTGGTAATTGTGGTTGTCGTTGCTGCCGGGTTAGTTTGCGGCAAGACAATAGTAAGCAGTAGAGAAAGCAGCATTCAGAGCAGCCATGGATTTGAAGTCGTTGCGCAAACCGAAATTGTTGGAGCTTGCAAGAGAGTTGGGTCTGGATGTCTCAGACAAACTCAGAAAACCTGAACTGCTAAAGGCTATTCTTGAGTTAGAGGCTGAGGATGACGAGCTGTCGGAATGCCTTGAGACCATTGAGGAGAGGGAGACTGCAAAAAGACAGGAGCGCGAACTTAAAGAGCAAAAAGAAAAAGAAGAGCGTGAACGTAAAGAACAGAAAGAAAAAGAAGAGCGTGAACGTAAAGAACAGAAAGAGCGAGAGCAACAAGAGAAAAAAGAAGAGCGCGACCGTCAACACGCGTTGGAAATGAAGCGTCTCGAGATAGAGATGGAACGCGCTCGTAATGGAAGTCAGGCACACGGTGCAGGAGAACGCGTATTGTTCAAAATGACTGACCTGATGCGGCCGTTTAAGCTTGGAGAGGACATTGGTTTGTTCCTGGTTAACTTTGAGCGAACGTGCGAGAAGCAGGGGTTCTCTCGGGAAACGTGGCCACAGCGCTTGCTCACTTTGTTACCCGGCGAGGCGGCCGACGTAGTCGCTCGCTTGGATAGAGAGGAGGCAGAGGATTTCGACAAAGTAAAATCGAGTCTGCTAAAAAAGTACCGGCTGTCTGCGGAGGCGTTCCGTCGGAAGTTTCGGGAAAATGAGAAAGGCAGAAGTGAGTCATATACAGAGTTTGCGTATAGGCTTATGTCAAACATGCAGGAGTGGCTCAAAGAAGAGAAAGCGTTTGGTGACCACGATAAAGTTCTGCAGTGCTTCGGGCTAGAACAGTTTTATAGTCGGTTACCGGAGAACGTGCGATACTGGGTCTTGGATAGGCCAGACGTTTGTACGGTGGCTAAAGCCGCTGAGCTAGCCGAGGAGTTTGTGACGCGTCGGGCTCGCGGAGCTAAGGACGGTCAAAAGGGTGAATTTGGCTCGAAGTTTGAGAGGCCGAAGTTCACACCCATGAGAGCAAAGGGGAACACGCGTAGTGCGGATGCGAGTGGAAGCAGTGCGACCGAACCTAAGGAGACGGCGGCAGCCGAAGCCGAACGCAGAAAGCGGTTCGAGATGAGGCAAGCGCGCGTTTGTTATACGTGCCAGAAGCCGGGTCACTTTTCGGCGCAGTGTCCGGAAACAACACCAAAAGTTGTGTTTTTTTCAATAGGCAGCACTGACGAGAACATGAAGCTTCTCGAGCCTTACATGCGAGACCTCCTCGTGAACGGGAAAGAGTGCCGAGTGCTTCGCGATTCCGCAGCTACGATGGATGTAGTTCACCCGTCTTACGTAGAACCCCATATGTTCACGGGCGAGTGCGCGTGGATCAAGCAAGCCGTGGAAGCTCATAGCGTGTGTCTGCCGGTAGCAAAAGTGCTTATTGAAGGACCTTTCGGAGCGCTTGAGACGGAGGCGGCAGTGTCATCTATGCTGCCCCCCCAGTACCCGTACCTATTTTCAAACAGGTCCGATCACCTCCTGCGCGAGAAGGGGCTTTTGTTTGGTGAAGCTAGTGTTCAGGCCTTAACCAGATCGAAGGTTCGGGAGCTCGCTGCAAAGGCGGTAGTTGCGGGGCCGACGTTATCAAACAACGAAAAAGGGTCAGAGGCGCAGCAAGCTGATATTCAGAGCACGCCCGAACTGAATAAACTTGAGTCTGTAACGTTAAAGGCACCAGATACCGGAGAGGAAAATCCCGATGCGGGAAAGTTAGAAGAGCTATCTACTGATTTGCTCATCGCGCCTACGTCAGACGGACTTAATAGGTTGCTAAAAGTCAGCCGGTCGGCTTTGATAGCCGAGCAAAAAAAGGATGGCAGCCTGGAAAACGTGCGCTGCAATGTCAAAGAAGGTATCGCCAGGAAAACTGCGCGTTTTGTGGAAAGAGGTGGAGTCCTGTACCGGAAGTATCTAGACCGCCGAGGAGTGGAGTTCGATCAGCTGATCGTGCCTCAATGCTATCGTCAGGATCTGTTGCGCTTGTCACACGGGGGTTCGTGGTCCGGACACCTAGGAGTTAAGAAAACTAAGGACCGTCTCTTGCAAGAGTACTATTGGCCAGGGTGTTTTCGGGACGCAGACCACTTCGTGAGGTCATGTGACACCTGTCAGCGGGTGGGCAAACCAGGGGACAAATCGAGGGCGCCGTTGAAGTTGGTACCTATCATTACGGAGCCTTTTAGACGGCTCGTTATTGATACAGTGGGACCTCTGCCGGTAACAGCCACGGGGTACAGACACATTTTGACTGTGATCTGCCCAGCGACAAAGTTCCCTGAAGCAGTGCCGCTTAAAGAACTCAGCTCAGTTGAGATAGTCAATGCACTACTGTCCATATTTGCGCGAGTTGGTTTTCCTGCGGAAATCCAATCAGATCAGGGCACAGTGTTTACTAGCGCTTTGACGACAACTTTTCTCGAAAGGTGTGGGGTAAAGCTGCTACACAGCTCAGTGTACCACCCACAGTCGAATTCCGTTGAGAAGCTCCACTCCGTCATGAAGCGCGTGTTGAGAGCGTTGTGTTTTGAACATCGAACTGACTGGGAGCTGTGTCTGCCTGGGGTGATGTTTGCTTTAAGGACCGCGCCGCATGCGGCTACGGGGTTTTCGCCAGCTGAACTGGTGTACGGTCGCTCGCTTCGATCTCCGCTTCGCATGCTTCGAGAATCGTGGGAAGGTAGGGGCGACGACCCAGTCGTGGTGGAGTACGTACTTAAGCTCCTCGAACGCTTAAGAAGGGCACAGGAGTTGTCAGGTGAAGCAATGACAAAGGCCCAGCAGAGGGCCAAGGTTTATTATGATCGGACAGCCAGGGCCCGTCGTTTTGAGGTGGGCGATGAGGTCATGATATTGCGCACATCGCTAAACAACAAACTAGACGTGCAGTGGGAGGGCCCAGCCCGAATTGTTCAGAAACTGTCGGACGTTAACTACGTGGTAAGTCTGCCAGGAAAGCGGAAAGCACAGCAAGTTTACCACTGTAATCTGCTCAAACCTTATAGACAAAGGGAAGCAGTGGTGTGCATGATGGTAAACGTTCCTGAAGAGCTTCCGGTCGAGCTTCCGGGACTAGGCTCAGTGACGAACAGGGAAGACACCGGTCAAGTCATTAGTGACCTTATCAGTAAAGCACCGCTGTCGCCCGAGCAGAAAACCGAACTACACCAGCTATTACAAGAGTTTCAAGGTCTGTTCTCTGAGAGGCCTGGTAGGACTTCTGTACTTACTCATGATATAGAACTTACCTCCCCAGAGCCAGTACGATCCAAGGCGTATCGGGTGTCACCCCGCCAGAGCGATATTATGGAGGCTGAGGTAAAGAAAATGCTACAGCTCGGTGTTATTGAGGCAGGTGAGAGTGATTATACCTCCCCTTTGATTTTAGTTGAGGTACCGGGCAAGGAACCTCGTCCTTGCGTCGACTACCGCAGGCTTAATTCCATCACTAAGGATCAAATTTATCCGATCCCTAACATCGAGGAGCGCCTTGAGAAAGTTAGTAGCGCTCAGTTTATTTCCACCCTAGATCTTGTCAGGGGTTATTGGCAGGTTCCACTTACAGAAGAGGCTAGTAGGTATGCGGCGTTCATTTCACCAATGGGAACATTCCGTCCTAAAGTGTTGAGTTTTGGTTTGAAGAACGCGCCATACTGTTTTTCAAGCCTCATGGATAAAGTGTTGCGGGGACAGCAAGAATTCGCTTTACCGTATCTAGACGACGTAGCGATATTCTCCGCATCCTGGTCTGAGCATATGGCACACTTGCGGGCAGTGCTAACCCGCCTGCGCGAAGCGGGCTTGACAGTAAAGGCTCCTAAGTGCCAGTTAGCACAGGCCGAGGTTGTCTACCTCGGTCACGTGATTGGTCAGGGTCGTCGCCGCCCCTCTGAAATAAAAGTGGCCGCTGTGCGAGACTTTCCGCAACCGCGCACGAAGACCGATATTCGGTCGTTCTTAGGTGTCGCCGGCTACTATCAGAGGTACATCCCCAGGTACTCTGATATCGCGGCTCCCCTGACGGATGCTCTAAGAAAAACAGAGCCCCAAACAGTCGTCTGGGACGAGACAAAGGAAAGAGCTTTTAGCGCCCTAAAGAGTGCCCTAACAAGCCAGCCTGTGCTACGATCGCCAGACTATACAAAAGGGTTCATTGTTCAGTGCGATGCTAGTGAGCGAGGCATGGGCGTTGTACTGTGCCAACGGGAAAAGGGAGAAGTAGAACACCCCGTCCTGTATGCTAGTCGTAAGCTGACCAGTCGTGAGCAGGCGTATAGCGCCACCGAGAAAGAGTGTGCATGTCTCGTGTGGGCCGTTCAGAAATTGTCATGCTATCTAGCCGGCTCGAGGTTTATCATTGAGACGGATCACTGCCCTCTCCAATGGCTGCAGACCATCTCTCCCAAAAATGGCCGCCTCCTGCGCTGGAGCCTCGCTTTACAACAATATTCCTTTGAGGTGCGTTACAAAAAGGGGAGTCTCAACGGTAACGCCGATGGCTTAAGTCGAAGCCCCTAACGTAGGAATCAGCCTCAAAATTGTTTGTTACTGATGTTTTTCTTCCTGAGGCAGGATTTTTTTTAACATATTGCTTTTGTTTAGTGTTTCAAAGTGATGATATGCTTTCTAGTGCAATTTTCCAATTTGTGGACGCGTTCTGAGTGATGCTAGACTACTGTAAGGAACTAGGCAGTGGTATAAAAAGGGGAAAGAGCCTGGCAGGGCTTAGTGAGGGTTGTGCCGTGCTTGCTGACTGAGCGGTTGAGTTTCAGCGTAGTTCTAACGCTTGCCGGGAACGAGAACAAAAATGTGAACTCTCCCGAAGTCACTTTGCAGTGTCCCGTGCGAACCTGAACGAGAGAACGAGGCCTTCTCTGTGCGCTGCGCTCAAGAAACGTCGAGGGACGCCCGACTTCGGTTATGAGCATCATCGAGCGACATCCCTCCGGACAGCGGATGCAGTCCCCTGTCCATCGGGATCTCCTTCCCCCGGCGGGGCGGTCTGTTGCGTTTCGCCTGCGACGCGCGGTTTTGCCGGCGCGACTGCGGCGGGGCGGCAGACATTTTGGCCCGTTCGGCGTCGCTGCAACGCTCCCCGCCAGGCGTTTCCAGGCGTTTCCAGGCATGTTCCGATGCCACGTGTCTTCATGTGCGTGTGTGAGTGTATGTGCCATTGTGCCCGAACGGGGGCGATGCGACAGCAGGGGGTCACCCTCTCCTTCCAGTCCTTGTGCCCGACCAGAGGCGCTACGAGAGCCGAAGTTACCTTCTCCTCCCAGTCTTTGTGCCCGACCGGCGGCGCTACGACAGTGTGCGTCACCATTAGCCCATTGTACAATCACGTGCTCGTCTATTGAGGGGTTCCTTCTTGCCCTCAACTGCGAGAGTATAAAAACAGCTGCCCCCGGACGCCAAAAGGAGGGCTCCGATTTCTTCTGTTGAGTAAAGTGCTCTCCCGTCTCTCTACTTCGGTCAACCTGACCGCCAACTCTTTGCGATGTTAAAATAAACAAGTTGTTTTGTTGTTACCAGTCGACTCATGCTTTGCCGGGACCTTCGGATGCTTCCAGTTGTACCCCAGGCCGCCAGGCCAACGCTACCCTTGGGGCTTGCGACCCAGGTACAACCACGGGCGTCAGCGCCGAGTTCCCAACAACCGATGCCATCGGTGGGATTCAAACACCCTCCTGTTGTTGGAGACTCTCTGTATTAGCCGAATGGCCGCCGTGACTTTCTTTTCCAGGCGTGTTATAGTTTCCGTGTTTGTTCCCCTGGCTTCGATCCAGAGACCCAGAACTCTAATCTTTTGGACCATGGGTATCTCCGTGCCTTTCCTCGTGGTTAATCTGATTCCCCTTTTGTGTAGTTCCGCTATGTCCCTGGACGGTTTGCCGAACCTCCTGGGGCGGTAGAGCAGCAGCTCCGATTTTTCCGGCGAGCATTCAAGTCCGGTGCCCTCTAGATGATTTTCGATTGCCTCCACCGCTCCTTGAAGTCTGTTCTCCATATCGCCCTCGCTTGCGTCTTTCGTGGTCCAAATCGTAATGTCGTCTGCATAAACGGTGTGATTAATGCCTTCTATTCGGTCCAGTTTTTCCGATAGTCCGATCATGACGAGGTTGAAGAGCATCGGTGACACGACGGACCCTTGCGGCGTGCCAGCGCTGCCCATGTCCACCTGGATACTCTCCTCCTCGTCCAGTCTGATTCTGGCTGTTCTTCCCGTAAGGAAATTTCGGATAAAATTATACGTTCGTTCGCCCAGGCCGAGTTGCACGATTCTGTCGAGTATGGCCGTGTGCTTGACCCTGTCGAAGGCCTTCTTTAGATCAAGTCCAAGTATTGCCCTCAAGCCCCGCCCCGTGGGTATTCGGACCCTTCAGATACAATTTTCTCGTAAAGTAAGTCTTTGCACAAAACAAGCGTTGCGAGGTTTCTGCAATGGTATTTAAAGAATTCACGTAGGCTTAGTATTTGCCTTTAGTGTCCCTTTAAGACCAACTGTACGTTACTGGCCATATTTTGTGCTCTTATTAGTAGAGTGATTAGTAGTGATTGAAAAACTTAACTTTATGGATACAATGTCAATAAAGGTTTGTAGAGCATATTTGAAGAAAGTGTGGCAAAAAAGCTATGCAAAAGCTAGCTCATCGTAAACAACTGAAAGTAAGGTTTAAGAGTGTGCTCTAGAAACGTTCTATTGATATTGCATCCATAAAGTAAATTCAAAAAAGTTTCTTAATTACTACTAATCAATATATTAACAAATTATGCTAGAGACTTCTCCAGAGACTAACAACATGCAGTTGGTTCCATAGGCACTGAATGCACCGCTTTTATTTAAAAAATTCTCTATGTTAGCTGCAGAGACACTCTATGGCCCTGTGGCGTCAAAAAGCTTCATTTTTCACAGTAATAGCTGTGATATGCTCTTCCTCTCAACTCGGAATGATGTTGGTAGTCGCAGTAATGTTAAATGCTTCTCTATGTTAATTGTTGCACTTATCCTTTGGTGTGTCGCAGCACGGAATCGTACAGCCCTTTCCTTTTTCTTCATGTTCTGCCTGTTAAGGTGAAGGCGAACCAACCATTTGTATTCCACCCCTTTTCCCATGGCCACCACACTATCCTCATTTTATTCCGGGTGTATCAAAATGCAGAGTTATTCCAAATCATTTCTAAACTAGGTGATACTCGTACAGATATTGAATAAAAAACGTTGCATGAACATTTATAGTTTTATTGAGAGGGTTTTTTTTTCTTCTTGTAGATCTGTCAAACAGAGGCCCCAATGCCATCATTCTATCGTATCTGATAAAGAGGATAAATTATGACGAAGACAGAAAAATCAGGCTATATGATCCAGTACGTTAGAGCCTGCTACAAAGCACAGTCGGCGTTAAAAATGTACTTGCAGCAGGATCTGGGAAAAATAATTTCAGCTTGAGCAGGCAGCTAGGTATTCAAATTTCCAGCTGGTATTATTTAGTACGTGTATGAAAACAACATGTGTTGTGCGGTTTCACTTGCTACACTCAGAAACTGCCAGGAAATGAAGCGTTTTTCTCAGATCCGCACAGTCCGTAGACTGTTGCTCCAGCTGCACTTTTAAGATGCTTAAAGGTTTGGTAGGATGCCCCGGTCCCGCGGTGATCACAGCATGCATTCAAGCTGTACTGTATTTTGTGTTTTCATTGTACGTTCTGGTTCTGCGCCTAACGCGCCGTTCGGTGTCGTAATTTAGAAACAAACGTTGGCCCGTGCGGGAATGAACTAAAGTGACGATGAAGAAGAAGAGGGCTCGCGCGCTGCTGCGGGTGCAGTCGAAGATTGGAACGCGAACCGCCTGCACCATAACTTGGATTTGCAACACGCGACTGAGGGGCTCCCACTCTCGATGGATGTGCTGAGAGCCGTAAGCCTGCGCCTCTCTCATCTCTTATGGCATCGCGCGAAACCGGCAAGCAGTCCCGGGTCACAAACGAGGCCGAGGCCACTGCTCGTTTGATAACGGATGCCTGTCGCGTTAGCGTGATGAACAAAGTCGGATCACAGCTGCGGAGTTACATGTAGCGGTATGGAATCCCAACCCTTATTTCCCTCTATAGTAAACGCCGTGCCTGAGTCCCCGCGGCCGGGCTCTGCTGTGGGTATAGTGCAGTAATCCGTCGGGAGCAGCAGGTTCCGTTCACTTGTGGTTTTTCTTTCAAACTAAACGGCAGATTGGGTGAAAAGAAAAGAGCAGATTGGGTGAGGGAACAAACGCGAGTTATTGACATCCTAGTAGAAATCAAGAAAAAGAAATGGGCATGGGCAGGACATGTAATGAGGAGGGAAGATAACATTAAAGGTTACGAACTGGATTCCAAGGGAAGGGAAGTGTAGCAGTGGACGGCAGAATGTGAGGTGGGCGGATGAGATTAAGAAGTTTGCAGGGACATCATCATCATCATCAGCCTGGTTACGCCCACTGCAGGGCAAAGGCCTCTCCCATACTTCTACAACAGCCCCGGTCATGTACTAATTGTGGCCATGCCGTGCCTTCCATTGACTTCCATTGCACACTCCTTAATGATGCCCACAAGATTGTCGTTCATTGCTTCAACACTACAGTCCTCTTCCTGAGTTAAAGCCGAATACCTGTTCTGTAGCTTGATCTGGAATTCCTCTGTTTTCCCTCTTACCGCTAACTCATTAATCGGCTTCTTATGTACCAGTTTCTTCCGTTCCCTCCTCAGGTCTAGGCTAATTCGAGTTCTTACCATCCTTTGGTCACTGCAGCGCACCTTGCCGAGCACGTCCACATTTTGTATGATGCCAGGGTTAGAGCAGAGTATGAAGTCTATTTCATTTCTAGTCTCGCCGTTCGGGCTCCTCCACGTCCACTTTCGGCTATCCCGCTTGCGGAAGAAGGTATTCATTATCCTCATATTATTCTGTTCCGCAAACTCTACTAATAACTCTCCCCTGCTATTCCTAGTGCCTATGCCATATTCCCCCACTGCCTTGTCTCCAGCCTGCTTCTTGCCTACCTTGGCATTAAAGTCGCCCACTAGTATAGTGTATTTAGTTTTCACTCTACCCATCGCCGATTTCACGTCTTCATAGACGCTTTCGACTTCCTGGTCATCATGACTGCATGTAGAGGCGTAGACTTGTACCACCATTATTTTGTACCTCTTATTAAGTTTCACAACAAGACCTGCCACCCTCTCGTTAATGCTATAGAATTCCTGTATGTTACCAGCTATATTCTTATTAATCAGGAATCCGACTCCTAGTTCTCTTCTCTCCGCTAAGCCCCGGTAGCACAGGACGTGCCCACTTTTCAGCACTGTATATGCTTCTTTTGGCCTCCTAACTTCATTGAGCCCTATTATATCCCATTTACTGCCCTCTAATTCCTCCAATAGCACTGCTAGACTCGCCTCACTAGATAACGTTCTAGCGTTGCCAGGTTCATATTCCAATGGCGGCCTGTCCGCCATTGTACACGACCGGGGTAGTTGGAGAAGTATGAGAGACGCCTTTGGGCCCCGCAGTGGGCGTAACCAGGCTGCTGCTGCTGCTGCTGCTGCTGCTGCTGCTGCTGCTGATGATGATGATGATGATGAAACGGCAGGGTCATACACACGGGTTGTGTCTCCTATTCAGCCTATTTTACGCCCGCGAAACGCGCTGCTAGACACCTTGTTTGGCACCCCTTTGACACCCCGTTTGAAACCCTGTTCATACATGCGCCTTGCTGGTCACCCTACTTGCACCCTATTATACACCCCACTTAAAAACCGGCCACACAACTCTCTTATGAAATTTACACCCTTTGGGGCTTATTTTGTCTCAACGATAATCAGCTGTCTTGGCCGCATTTCCTTTCTTTAACGCTGCGAGCCCGGTACATCCAAGTCACGAACGGCATGCGCGTTATCAGCATGACAGAGCATTCTCGACAGGAAAGTAACGAGCGCAGCGTTTTCAAGAAAGGAAATGCGGGCAAGACAGATGACGTTTGCTCCAAAGGGTTGCAAACTTTCCTTAGAGTGTATCGTTGCGGGACAAATATACACCCCAAAGAGTGCAACCGTTGTATGCATGCATCACTCTTAAAACGGTTGCACCCTTTGGGGTGTAAATTTGTCCCACAACAATAATCGTCATCTGCCTTGCTTGCGTTTCCTTTCCTGAAAACTCGGCGCTCGCTACTTTCCTGTCGAGAATGCTGCGTCACACTGATAACGCGGCGCCGTTCGTGACTGGGAAGTACCGGGCTCGCCGCGTTAGAGAAAGAAAACGCGTGCAAGACGGATGACGATTATTGTTGTGGGACAAGATACGCCCCAAAGGGTGTAAAATTTTCTAAGAGTGTGAGCGCACGGTGCAGTGGAACTCTGGAGTGAAAGCTATGGGTCGTGTCAGCTCAACACTTCCTAGGACAGATTGGTCAGCTAACCGGAAAAAGAACCAGCAGTAAGGGTTGAACCATAGTCCGCCTCTCATCGCCATCCGCGCGACGCCTAGTGAACGAAGTTTCACGGAAAGATAGCTGAGCACAACGAGCGAGCCTTCCTAGCTCCCTTCTAGGCAACACGCGCAGCCTGCTCTCGTTGTTGGCTGACACGAACCCTAGCCTTCGCTACCCTGCACGGAGTTGATGAGACGTAGTATCCGGCTACCCGGTCGCATAGGTCGCGAACGAACGAATAAAGCAGTTTAAATTTAAAGTAGTCTTGGCTGCGAAACCCCGGACGCCGACTGGGATTTTTGAGTCGGGAGTTTTTGGGTCTGGTCCGCGTACGGGAGGTAAAGTTGGATATGTGCCTTCTGTGCGTCTGGAAAAAAAAAAAAAAGGAAATGAAATGGCGGAACAGGACAGTCCTACAGCAGGCGTCTAATGCTTGACGAGACTTGACGTGCATCAAGGAGACATGCACGCACGTCATAAACAACGAGCTGAAGCTTGCTGCTGCACTGAACACGTACAGTCATGAGCATTACGTGAGAGGGAACACGGAACTCGTTTTTAAACAACTGGCGCTCGGCTTCAAATATGACGTATGCATATGTGCTAACAAGTAGCTTTCCAGTCGAACATTTAGTCTCGTTGAACACTCTTGTGCGGGACATGTGTTCTTAAGCCGCCATATTGCGGGGCCTCTTGAAAGCAATGTGGCTTTCACCTGTCACATTACTCGAAGGGCGTCCCGGCGCAGGTCTCGTCCATCCACTGCCACAAAAACCAAAACGACGAGGCAGCTGACGTGGACGTGAGCGCCCGCCGGAGGCTCATCTGCGCCAGCATTCTCTGCCTCACCTTCATGCTCTTCGAGCTCGTCGGTGAGTGTACACTCCCTCTCATTAATTATCAATGCACGTGCGCGTCATTTCCGAATTGTAACACAAATTAGCAAACGAAAAACACACAAAAATATAGGCTTTGCCCGAACTCAGAACGAAGCGCTGACGGCGGTAGCAAGGTTATTTAGTGCAGCGCTTGAACTTCTCTTGTGTTCTTGTATTATACACGCAGGTGCGCCGAAATTTCTGGCACCTAAAGCTTTAAACGCCGTGTATGCTCTGTAGTGACATAGGCGCTTCAACGCTGCCCTTGGCATCAGTGAAATTACATCACTTCCAGATTGTAAGCATTCATATTGTACTTTCTAATAGTACCAGAGAATTTAAGATAAAGGGCATGCGATATTAACGAAATGTTTACGGCTTTTGTTTGCGCGCTGCAATTCTAAAATATTCTGAGGAATGATTCATTCCACGATATAAAACATGGCTTGAGCCACTTTGGCGGTTGAATAACATAGCATCTATACCTTGCATACGCGACATAGATAAACACGAGTATATAGCATACATATACTTAAGTATCTAAAAAAATTAAATTACGGGGTTTTACGTGCCAAAACCACTTTCTGATTATGAGGCACGCCGTAGTGGAGGACTCCGGAAATTTCGACCACCTGGGGTTCTTTAACGTGCACCTAAATCTAAGTACACGGGTGTTTTCGCATTTCGCCCCCATCAAAATGCGGCTGCCGTGGCCGGGATTCGATCCCGCTACCTTGTGCTCAGCAGCCTAACACTTAAGTATCTACGGATCACAGCTTAAATTGTCTAATTGCTATCGCAATAATACCGCAGTAAAAATAGGTGTATGCCAGAACATGCACCGTATCCATTAGAATAGAACTTGGTCGCAATAGTACGTGGACAATGGGAGTGCATCTATAGGCGTGTAGCTTGAAATTAGCAGGTGGGGGTCACACACGCCATACGTTCAAGATGCACTTTAAATTTATTGCCCCCCTAATAGGCAAGAGAAATTCAATCGTTTAGAGACTCCCTCTCGCGGCCCCCAAACTCCCGGCCCTGCATACGCGCATCCTTTCTCGGGCGTGGACACGCTGTTAATGACAAACGTGTCTCTCTTCGTGCAGGTGGCATTTTGGCGAACAGCCTGGCGATAGCGACGGATGCGGCTCACCTCTTAACAGACTTCGCCAGCTTCATGATAAGCCTGTTCTCTTTGTGGATGGGCGCCAGGCCTGCCACGAAACGCCTCAGTTTCGGTTGGTACCGTGCAGGTGCGCAGGTGACTCGAGTTTCTTTCGCATGACTCCGACACACGAGCGGGTCGAGTGGCCGACGAGGCAGGCCGCCGAGTAGGGGTACGCGCGACCAACGCGCGTATATCTTCGTATCTGCTTGTGAACAGCCAATCGACACCCGTCCGCGTTTATAAAGGGTGTTTCTAAGAAGACTTTAAGGAAAAATTTAAACTAAGCGTGGCAGATACACAGTTCTAACCGTTGCGAACTCTCCGGCCACAATTAATTCGTAAATTGAAATATGTGCCAAAAAGTAAGCGCCGAGAAAGTTAATTATTGTAACTATGCTAATTATTCAATTAAGCATGCTGATTTTAGGTAGAAGCAATGGCCACTTCATCTATAGTTATATTGCTCAAGGGTTATAAAGGTGCTGTCTGCCACTGGTACATTAAAAAAAATCGGTGCAACAAAAAAAAAAAAAGATGAAAAAACATCTGGTATAGCCTCTCAAACCGCCACTATAGCTGCCCCTGCAAAATGATTTGCACGTTGTGCGTGGAGATGCCCAGGAAGACGCAGCAGTCGCGATTAAATATACCATTTTAACTCCAGAGGTACATATACGTTATACAAGAACACCTGAGTACCTACACTTCCGGGTGATCGAAAAAACTTGGAGCCCTTCGCTTTGGTCTTGGACAGATATGACCCTACCGAGCTGTAGCTACGGTCACCGACCATGTCGTCCACGTTAAAGCTCGTCAGATGGTCGTAAAAATCCCGAGCCTTGCACTTGTAGATCCAGGTCTGCCGCCTCCGACATATGACCCCGGCGAGATATATCCGTAACTACGGTGACGGACCATTTCTTGGTGGAATGATTGGATATCGATAATCACACGCGTTACTTCTTGACACTCGTACAGTGTCAGCAATCAGTATTCACTCACATCATTTCGAATTTTCCACAAAGGTGTACACATTGAACTATGTCTAAGGAGTAACATTAACCGCTTATTTCATACAGTATAGAATAAACGTTGAAGCAGTGCGTGATTGAGCATTATAGATCTGTTTTCCCCTTAAAAGTGGATCGTCCTGTACACTTCGTAGATGTTTGAACGCTTACGTAGTTAAGGGTGATGTTATTCTGGTCCGGCGTCAACGCAGACGACGATATAATATCACTAGTATTTGCTCAGCAACTTCAGTTATTGACATTTCACTTTCCGTCCCATCAGATAAGCTTCCATTGAACGCTTACCATGCACAACCCTGCCAATTACTATACACTGCACCATATTGCACTACTGCAGAGGTAATCGGCGCGCTGACATCTGTGATTATGATCTGGGCCGTCACCGGCGTGCTGGTTTACATGGCGATCCAGAGGATGATCAACAAGGAGTACAACATCGACGCCACCATCATGCTTATCTCCGCCTCCGTCGGCGTCGTGGTCAACATAATGTGAGCGGCCAGCTTAGCTTTCCAATCGATCGAGCATCCTCATTAACGCATACCAATTACTTTAACGTTTCAGTATTTTCGTCGGACACAATAGAGCATCGTGCACATCGCGTAACAGACAGCGAACGAATCGATGTTATCCGCCGTAGCTGTGCCTCGTATAAGCTTTTGTTCCCGAGTGCAGGTCGGCGCACGCGCCTTGTTCGGAATACATCTAACCCTCATTTTTGAACGGCTTCTCCACGTGTTCAGGTGTCACGTACGATGCGGTTTACTCTTACAGTACACGACAATTACAACTGGTAATTAAGGCGATGTGAGCGCAGCATTTCTTCGACCTTAACGAGGAAAAAACTTGTCGGTATGATATGTGTTAAGCAGGCAAACAAGCACAAAAAAATAGCAACCTGCGAGCATCCATATATGCAGTCGACAAGGGAATACTAATTCGGCGTTCCCTTTAAAAGGGTGGACCGCGTAGTAATTGCACGTTGATCGTGCTTGGAAATGGGCGTGGCTGATCGGCACTGCGAACGCGCGCAGCATGGGCCTGGCGCTGCAGATCCACCCGACGAGCCCGCTGGGCCACAGCCACGGGTCGGAGGAGTCAGCGCGCCGCTTCGAGCTGCTCTCGACCGAGCCGTTCGTGCCGCACGGTGCCACCGCCAGCGAGATGGAGTCGTCGCGACAGTGCAGCCGCCTCAACGTCCTCCGCAGCGTCGACCCCCGCGTAGCGCTCGCCACAGGTTCGTTAAAGGTCTCGTAGAACGGCCCCTCAGACATTTTTTTATTATACGCACGAAGTCAAGTATATAAAGCGCCGTTCGGGGAGCCTTCTGCCGCGATAACTTTTGAAAACGGTTTAGTAATGACGGACGTAGAAGTAGATGATATGTTACGAAAAGGCGAGCTACGTCGCTTCCTGTTACATCTCCGTTCATAATTTGCGTGCGACCAATCGTGAAACGCTGTGGAAGCTGCGCAAAAAGTCCGGTCACTGAAATGTATCACTGCGCACGTTCCCTCTATGCTGGGCTGCGCGCCAACGGTGTTTGCTCGCACGAGCATATATACACTTGGTGTTGCCGCGACGGGCGGCAACCCCCCTCTCCCCCACAAATAAATAAATAAATAAATAAATAAATAAATAAATAAATAAATAAATAAATAAATCTACAGCAACGTATTGGCAGTAATACAACTACAGACCTTGTTATTTAACAAAACATTTTTTCGCCTAAAATTGAATCTAAATAAAGAACAGCCTGGCAGTACACCTATTTGGTCATGCGAACGCAGCCACTGCCGAAAGTCTCTCTAGCCTCCGCCGCGTTGCACGCGACGTATGAAACGCAGTACAGTGGTGTGAAAATATTCGAAACTTTCGAATAACGAATCAAGCATTGCTCTTTTCGATTCGGTCCTCGAAAGCCCGGCGACCATATAATATGCAGTTTTGTGGTGGAGCACCGCTGCGTCGTTCAGGAAGCCAGGCTTTTCCGGCTTAAACCGCTATCATTCGCACTCGCCTATGAGTCCCAAGTACGCGAATAAACGGCATATTTGCTCATAATACTGCATTCCTGCGTTTAATAAACAACGCTTCGTAATGTGCAGTATAACGAGAGAAACTTTCTAACGTTGTGAATATACCAGATTTTAAATATCATTCTTTATTAACGGTGAAGGTAGCTGCTGATCGAACGCTATTCGAAAAATATTCGACATCCGATTCAATTTGCTTCTGGTGCTATTCGATTTGTATTCAACTTGTCCTCGAAAATTACTATTCGCCCCCCTCACTTCCTGCAGCAGAGGCCCTTTTAAAGGGAGCTTCGCCCCATACTAATACTTAATGAGGAGAAGACTGCTTTAGGAGCGTTTGTAAGCGATGAACGTATGCACGAATGCACTTCAGCAGCAGGGAGAGTTCTTGAGGCTCTTCGCAAGTTAAATGCTTCAATATGTTTTCGCTGGCTGCTTACCGCTTGTCAAGAGAGGCCGTGGTCACACTCCATCTTGGCCCGAAGTTGTTTTCGGAGTTGTCTGGCCTCTACTGTGTGTTGGACCACCACGGACAGTCCCTTCGTTGCAACCAATGCCAAGAAGAAGAAGGAACACTCCTTTCCTAACATGCAAGCAACGACGTTATTCTTTGGATTTCGCGCAATTTTTTCAGGGCACAAAGAGAGAATACACTCTGTGTTTTATGGAAGCAACTGTGCCAGCTGTTCTTGGACGTCCTCTACAACTTTTGAAACAAGCATCTCCGCCTATTGTGAAGATTAAAGAAGCCTTAATAAGCTAAGGACGTTGCAAAAAACAATTTGATTACACAGCTCAACACAGCTGCCCTGACAATTACATGCGCCTTTGGTCCCATCCTACTACGAAAACTTTCTTTCTTTCTTTCTTTCTTTCTTTCTTTCTTTCTTTCTTTCTTTCTTTAAAGCTTCGTTCACGTTACCTAAAGTACTCGCTGTATCGGGCTGGTTAATTATAATTTCATTACAGTAAAAGCACATTAATAAGGTCTTGAGTCAACGGTACGTTCATCGTACACACGCAATAAGTTCTCCCGGCTGCTGCATTTCATCTCTGCGCATCCGTGAAAAACTTAAGAGGACCATCCGTCTGTAAGTGTGTCTGTATGTGTGCGTGAGAGAGAGAGAGAGAGAGAGAGAGAGAGAGAGAGAGAGAGAGAGAGAGAGAGAGAGAGAGAGAGAGAGAGTAGAATGGAGTGAAGAAAGGTGTTATGGCGAGTGGGCTGCCTGTATCGTCCCTGCTGCAGGCAGCCTGCAAGCCATGAGTCCACAGCACGTATCCGAAGTCGGCCCGAGCGGTCACAGCGCCAGCGCACCGTCCATGTCGTCGCCGCCGTACAATCCGTCCGGCCCGGGAACGCTGTCTGCGCACCACACCGAGGCACCCGATGCCGTCGATACCGAGGCCATGACGCCGCATGAAGACGCGACCGAACAACGGGGCGCGCCGCTGGACTCAGTGGGCCCGCCACCGTTAACCCAACGGGTGCGCACGAAAGTTATAACGAAGCATTTGCCTATCGTTAACCGGTTTACAGTGAGTGCTGTTAAGGGGTATTTTCTCCGTCCATTTGTCGGTTTACAGTGACCGTCTTTAAAGGGTATCTTCCCTCCTCAAGTCTAGGCTAATTCGAGTTCTTGCCAACCTATGGTCACTGCAGTGCACCTTGCCGAGCACGTGCACATCTTGTATGATGCCAGGGTTAGCACAGAGTGTAAGGGCTATTTCATTTCTAGTCTCGCCATTCGGGCTCCTCCACGTCCACTTTCGGCTATCCCGCTTGCGAAAGAAGGTATTCATAATCCGCATATTATTCTGTTCTGCAAACTCTACTAATAACTCTCCCCTGCTATTCCTAGAGCCTATGCCATATTCCCCCACTGACTTGTCTCCAGCCTGCGTCTTGCCTACCCTGGCACTGAAGTCGCCCATCAGTATAGTGTATTTTGTTTTGACTTTACCCATAGCCGATTGCACGTCGTCATAGAAGCTTCCGACTTCCTGGTCATCATGACTGGATGTAGGAGCGCAGACCTGTACGACCTTCAATTTGTACCTCTTATTAGGTCTCACAAGACCTGCCACCCTCTCGTTAATGCTATAGAATTCCTGTACGTTACCAGCTATATCCTTATCAATCTGGAGTCCGACTCCTAGTTCTCGTCTCTCCGCTAGGCCCCGGTAGCACAGGACGTGCCCGCCTTTCAGCACTGTATATGCTCCTTTCGTCCTCCTAACTTCACTGAGCCCTATTATATCCCATTTACTGCCCTCTAATTCCTCCAACAGCACTGCTAGACTCGCCTCACTGGATAAAGTTCTAACGTTAAACGTTGCCAGGTTCAGATTCCAATGGCGGCCTGTCCGGAAACAGGGATTCTTAGCACCCTCTGCTGCGTTGCAGGTCTGACCTCCGCCGTGGTCAGTTTTTTCGCAGCTGCTGGGGACTGAGGGCCGGGGTTTTATTGTTGTGTTCATATAGGAGGTTGTGGCCAAATACTGCACCAGGGTGGCCAATCCTGCTCTGGTAAGGGAGTGCGTTACCGGTTCTGGTCACCGGGTTTAGGCCACACTCCAGGCCTGTTTATGGAATTTTATCAACAAGCGGATTTTTTTAATCCGGTGGAGAGTTGCGCAGCACCGGGATTCGAACCACGGTCCTCTTGCACGCCAGGCGGATGTTCTATCTCTACGCCATCGCTGCACTTATTATACGTTCATTACGGGCCCGCAATTTGTTACACGTGTTCTGTTGAGGCATGAAATGAACCGACGTTAATCACAGCGTTGTGTATTTGTAACTGCGTAAACTTTTTGTACTTCGCACTGTGGGCTTTTTATATCTGCCCACATCATTTTGCCTCCTCACTGCATGCGTTCAGGCAAAGTCGTCGACAAGCACGGAAGACAATGGCGCCTTAGACTTAGCAGCAATTCGCTCCGGGGCAAATGGGCATCTCGCTGGCATTGTCAATGCCAGTGGAAACGTCTCGGACAACGCCGTGGGCACACCAGGAACTGCCACGGGTGCTGCGCCCGTCCACGGACAGTCCGGAGTCTCCCAGCACGATCCGAGGACGTCGACGGATGGTCAAACTGTACGTTTCAAGTGCGAAACGTGCACGAACGTTCACCTCGATGCTTTCCACAGAAACCTATTTTCAAGTGATGCGTTCGTTAATTTCAGTTGCTTGCAGCGTGCTTCGATCGATCGAGTTGTCGATCAATTCGGCCTCACGATGTATCATCTCCTATAGCCCCTGGTTAGCTCAGGTGCTGGAGCGACTGCATGCTCCGAAAATGAACTAGACCCGGGTGGGTTCGGTCGGTCCACATACCACAACGAATTTTTCTTACATAAACAAAGTATGCTCTCTTCTTTTGCACCATATACGTCCTGCTACATTCAGGTGGATCGCAGCAATTTCCCCACGTGGTGAAGTCTGTGCTATATAACTAAGGCACCGTGTGTAGAATTGTTTAGACACCAAGAAAAGTAGAACGCGCGCTAATGCTTCATGGAGGCACAATTGAATAGTACGTGGCGAACGAGGATGCGGACGGCATCGGAAATGACGGGTCCGGACAAGTGCGCATGGCATAAGTCCGCCGGCGCGGCGATGACGGCGCAGAGGTCGCCGGACAACCGTCACACGAGTGCCGGGAGCCTGGCGCAGACGCCGCCTCAGCAGTCCGGCGCCGCGCCGGCACCCGATGCTGGCAGCGTCAGCGCGAGCCCCGACCCACCGCCGCCGCGAAGCAGCCAGGAGAGTCGGGGCGTGATGAACATCAACGTGCGCGCCGCCTTCATCCACGTGCTGGGCGACCTGATCCAGAGCGTGGGCGTGCTGGTCGCGGCCATCGTCATCTACTTCTGCCCGAGCTGCGGCGTCGTGGACCCGGTGTGCACGCTCATGTTCTCGGTCATCGTTCTGGTCACCACGCTGGCCATCCTGCGCGAGGCGCTCAACGTGCTCATGGAGGGCATCCCGCACAGCGTCGACTACCACCAGGTCAAGCGGCTCCTGCTCTCCGTCGACGGCGTGGCGCGCGTGCACGACCTGCACATCTGGGCGCTGAGCCTCGACAAGCTCGCCGTCTCCGCGCACGTCGTGCTCGGTGAGCGACATGCAGGCGGCGGCTCCTCCTCTCGTTCCTCACTCTGCAGGTCGTGTAGTAGAAAGAAATGTTGCGCCAGTTAAATTATCCTTTCAAAGCTGTTTTCTCGTTAACTACGCGGCAACAGGTTATTGACGGTTAGAAGAGAAAATTAGTTAGTTTTCGAATTTCGCGCCGATACGTTGTGCAACGTTACGGATTTTAATGCGTCTTCTTTTTCGTCTTTGTGTTTATGTATCTGCGCCGCTGTAGCTCGGTAATAAGTTTGCTAAGTTGAGCCTTCGACTTTTTAAGAATACAATCAATTCGATCTTTACCAATAAAAACGTCACGGCACGCTGGTACAGTGAACTGCTGTAGCGTGTGGGGCTCTCATCCCTCCTCTTGGGACAAAGGAACGACGACACAGTAGTGCAACCAATCACAAGGACAGTTATTGCACCTTTCATAGACTAATACCTGCTAGCCGAGTTGCTATCCACAAAACATGCCGATGGCCGCGCGACAAATCGCGGCAGTCCGACTCACCGCGACAGGATAACGAGCGAATTGTTCGTCCCGTGCTGGACACCAACGCCTGTTCGTTCGCGCGTACGGTCACGCGAACGGTGGCGCGTTTGAACGATCGTGTTCGTCCATTCAGGGGTAAGCTTCGCGAGACGGTCTCGCAGAAGTATGGATCGGCGCACGCGCAGAACGTCCGCGCCGCTGCCGACTCCGAGCCAAAGAGGAAGAGATACGCGGCTGTTCTGTGGAAGAGCCTTCTCCTTTTTGCGCCCAAGTAAACCCGCCGTTAGGTGGCGTTAGCAGCGCAACACTCGCGCCATCTCTCGTACTGCGCTTCAACCAGACCGACTGCCGCGGGCACCAGGCCACGCGGCGAAGCAAGATTACAGGAGACGGGAGCTATGCGGGAAAACTACATATCAGGGACGCGTGAGAATCGCGCATCCCCACAAGCGGTGCGAGAACTCCAATGTGGTGCGCGTCGCCACTCTCTTTTTTTTTAAAATGTTTTCAGCTGTTACGGTGCCCTAAAGCGTTATGGGGCTCTAAGTTCCACCTAAGGTGCCCTAAACTACGTGGAACTCTGTCAAACATTTACAAAAATATTCCCGCTGGAGCTGGACCTCAAATGGACAGTCTTGCTACAAGGTTTTCGGTCCTCCATGATTTAGGTCGATCCATTAAAATAATGTTTGAAGAGGTTTTATGCCCTAGAACTGCGCAGTTGGCCATGAGGCGAGCTTTAGTGGATCGCCCAGGAACCACTTTGACTTCAGGGAACGCACGAGTGCTTTTTCAATCTGCCCCTAGTGGAATGCGGCCGGGTACCGAACCCGCGACCTTGTGCTCAGTCGCCTCTACAAATTGCGTATCTAAATATACGTTAGCGGTCAGCAAAGACTGCAGTGGGGCTAGTTGGTATGTCATGTTACAAACTTGTTGCTGATACTGCTTACTTTATGGTGGGAAACATACATGTGCACATATGCAAAGTGCACATTTGTCGTAGCAATGAGAATTGGTCAGCACTATTCTCGATGTATCGGACGCAATGACTGGTAACATAACCATTAGCAGCTAGGCTAATGGTCGTTTTTTTTTAGAGGTGGGCGAATATAAACTTTTTTGCATAATTCTAATTATCAAGTAGTTAGATGGAGACATATAGTATTACAACTGCAATATTTATTTCAGTATAGCTTTATAGGTACCTCACTTGTACGGACTAGTAAAAAGAGACAGCTAAGAGTAACGGATAATAAGGATCAGTTTTAAATGGAAGATCACTATTTGTCATTATAAGAACTAGTGCACAAATAGCCTCTCAAGATCTTTAGAGCATGGTTGCAAACAAGCTTTCCTAGAATGAATGGCTGCTGCAGGACAAGCTTTCCAAAAATTCTAAATAAATGGCCATTGGAAAAAGATCAATAGTGGGAAAAAACGCTGCTGAAGAATCCGTGTGCCATAGGCACATGTAAAAGGGCTCGTTGCAAGGAAAATATCACTGGTAGTGTAAAAAATAAAACTGCTACTTAACTAGACTGCAAGAAACACTAAATCGCAGACTACAAGCAAAAATTATGGGTTGCCATGCATGTTTCTGCTGCGAAACTGAAAGCAAACACCCATTTTGTTTCATCATTGCTTCAAAAGCTTTCGTGATTGCATTACTTCTAGTAAGTTACGATACTTTCTTTGACAAACAGAGAATGTCCCCAGACTTTAACACTGAGCTGTTGCAAAATATTTGGTTGGTTTTGATATTCTAATGTACCAAATATTTCATTTTCGGATATGAACAGTTAATGCCCGATATTTGATTCAACTTCGAAACTTTGTATATTCGCACACCCCTAGTTTTTTTTAAAGCTGCTTGTAGGTCTTTGCTAAACATTCAGTGATAACATTGCAGTTATTTGATGTGGCAAACACACCGCTGTGACCCATGGTCATTGTATCTTCTTACACCCAAACTTTATTTTCCTTTCTCAACTTTCTCAACATTTCTCAATGTGAATTGCACTTACTCGCATTGGAGTTTTTCAGGCTTAGGAATGGGCCGAAATCGTCCTGTACAGCACATTTCTCTGTGCACAACAGTGTCATGTGGTTGTAAACGGTGTCACAAGTGTCACGCTGTAGACGAGTAACACGTTTCACTCACTCATTACAATTATGGAGCTTCCATGTATACTTTACTCTCTCATCAACGGTGCATCCATGGAACATATTCTGCAATGCCTCCCCACAACGTTGGGGATGTGTAATAGTTTACAATTACACTGTCACCTGGATAAGCCTGTTCTGCTCAGAAGGAAACCAATGAACAGACAAACAGGGAACAAAGGGAGTGTAGGCAAAGAGTTTTGCTTTAACTGACCACGAAGGCAGTGACCCGCAGGGATACCAGCCAACGTCATAGGTCTGTGGAAGGCAACTCGTGCAGTTCTAGTCAGTTGGCCTTCAGGTCTCACGGTTATATCAATGCGAGGTGCCCTCTAATTTGCATCTTTACATTTTGTATACAGTTCCTGGTGCGGATGCCATGTCTGTGCGGCGCAGTGCCTCCAAGACGATTCGCCGCAACTTCGACGTCTTCAAGCTGACTTTGCAGATGGAAGAGTTTGAAGAAGGCATTCGCCAACACTGTCGCCGCTGCAGCGAGCCCAGCTGAGATGCATGGCAAATGGTTTTGAGCATGGTGCTTGTTCTGTGCCGCCACCACATGACACTCACTTGAGCTGTTATATGTTACTTGAATTACTTCCGTTTACAAGTACAAATGCGTTTTCATGGACAAGCTTATTGTGCGTCACCTGCAAAAAACGTTAATTCTATTTGGACAAAATATATATTCGAAACATATGGTGCCAGCTGGGCATGACCTATTTCCGTCTGTAGGTACTGAATTTGGCACCTCTGATGCCCTGTCGGTCGTGGCTCTCCATACAGTGTATAACAAAACAATTTGTACATAATGAGCATTGCTTTAAATTTTTCATGCGAGAATGGTTATGAGCACGTTGGCTCATCAGTCATCATCAGCCTATTTTATGTCCACTGCAGGACGAAGGCCTCTCCCTGCAATCTCCAATAACCATCAGTACAACATGTATAAGTTATAAAGACAGCCTTGCGGGGTTTTGCCACATACCAGTAGTTGAATAAAGCAGACAAAAATGAAAACATACAAGTTGCCTGCCAAACAACTTCGTTGAGGCATCTGCACATCCCAAAGGCATATATGCTTCTACTCGGCATAAAGTACTGAAAACATTTCATCCCACTAAAACTTTGAAGTGCAGGTGAACATTTGTAAATTCTTGCAGCAGGGGTGTATCTAGGGCAGCCTCCAAGGGTGAATAGGGAGAGAGGCTTGCTGCAAGCATAGTACCGCGATCACTAAAGTTCCGCATCCTCAAGTGGTCCGGGTTCAGCCAGTGCCCTGTAGACCATCATGCCCTGCAAGTGAGGTGGCCTTTCCTGCTTGACAGCTATTTTCTAACCCTGAGCTTTACATCCTTAACTGATGACTCGCACGTAAAGCAGCATATACGCGTGGCCATAACCAAGTGCAATAAGTATGTACAAGGAACCTCCTAATGCACAGAAAGAAAGAGTTCCCTACCGGTATCATGGGGTAATAAGCAATCACGGGGTAATAAGCAACAAACACAGATAGCAATGTGTACACATAGCCAGGAACTATACAACAAAGTTCACAATATTTCTACGGCAAAACAATGGAATGATGCATTGCTGAAGATGCACATTCCTATGCTTGTATGAATGCCAGATGTTTACCTTTGCTACAGCCAGAAACTTGATGCTTTCATAACATAGTATCAACGATTAGCCAGAGATGATACATGTGTGTCTTGGGGTTTCAAGGTGAATAGAACCACATAAATGCTGTAGTTTGTGACATTCAAAGTGTTTAGCTATGGTGACGAAGCTACTGCCAGTGAAAAGTGCTTTTACAGCGAGTGCACAAGGGTCAGCATTTATTCAGGCAAAATGGCAAAACAAGTAGCAAACAAACAAAATTGTTCTCTTAAAATATGAGTTTTCATTTAATTTATTTTGTAAAGTCAGTTGTATGTATTCATAATGTATATAAAGAAAAAAAAAAGCTGCTGTTTGCATAGCTCTTACAGGGACATCTGGAAGCAAATGATGACAGCAGACTGAAGAGAAAGCACACCAAAGTAGTGTGGAATACCCACCTTGCTTCTGTACTGCACACAACAAGCATATTGCTCCCTGCAACTCAGAAAGTACATGAAACTATACTTCCACAACTTGCCGCTAACAGGAACTACATAGCTGAACACTGGAGGAGTTTCATTCCTATCAAAACTACTTAAAGCTTCACTGGTCCACTGAATCCATTTGCTGAATGAATTAAAAAAAGAAAATGCAGTCAACAATGTGACTTAGTCGTAATTCATTAATGAAGGCAGTAGTCAGTCATCAGGAGCCTTTGAAAAAAGCCGCCAAAAGTGGAACAGTCACTGCAAGGGCGCCGTACACTAGTGCTACCATGGCAAGTGAGTTTATCTTCATCTTCCACTCCAACTGCCGCTGTGAGTCAGCCACTATGTCTCTGACGTCTTCACCAATGTACACCGCTGCTCTCCTGACGTCTCCTTCAGCTTCTTCCAAAGCTCTGTCGGCGGCTAGCAATGCTTTTATTTCTTTTGTCTCCCTCTCTAATAATTGCTGTTGCTGCTTTACCAGCACTACTACTTCCCTCATCTGAAGCTCAAGGTCCGAGTCAGCCTCAACATTATCTCTGGCTTTGGTCATCATTACTGGTACCACAGCTGCACGGTCCGTCGCAGCGACTATTGGTGCAGCACCAAGGAGTTCTCGGATGTCGGATACAAACTCCACGATCTGGTCTCTGTGCCGTTTGAACTCGTCCGAGAGGCTGTAGACCAGGCGTTGTACCTCCGGTTGGCTGGACGAACGTTCCACAAGGTCTCTGAGCTGGTTTAGGCGTATCCGGTTGTTGACGGTGGCCCCGATAATGCCTATGACAGCACCGCACACGGAACCAATAATGGACCAGTACTTGGTGCGCTCCCCCTGGGCACGCTCTTTCTCGTGGCTCTCCCGAAGTGCCAAGGAGAGAGAGGCGAAGTAATCCCGCTCTGCTTTCTCCAAGTTCTTGAACTGCTCAAGCAAGGAACGTTCTTCCTTGATGACGGCGTGCTCCTGCAAGAGTAAAGTGTGACAAGCCCATAACAGTCATCAACTATAGTGCATATAGTTCACATAAAACGAGTGCACAGATATCTTACCAACAGTATAAACAGCGTAACATTTCTCATTCAAGCAATACTGTGTAACTCTCACCTGTCTGGATAGCGTGATTCCTGCTGTCACGCAGTAGTAATTCAGCCCCAGGGGAAACTTTTAGTTTTTACTTTGAAGCTACAATGGGGTTTCATTCCTTGGAGTTCAGTACCTGCACACGTTTGTGTGTAAAGCTACCAGTATCCATAAAACACGCAGGCGTACCTGAGTTATGAGGGTAAGGTAGCGATCCTCTCCTCGGTGCGTCTTGTCAAGTTCTGCGTGGATTTCCTTCAGCTGGCTCTGGAGCTGTAAAATCCGTTGCTGCTTCTCTCGCCGTTGCTCTTGGGTCGTCACGAACTTTTGTTCAGCCTGGCAAGCAAAACGTGCACCAACGTTATGGCACCCCGTACCGATGTGCAGTTAAATGTCGTAATGAAGCAATGACGTAACGATGTAAGTGCTGCTATCAAACAGCTTTACCCAGCAATACAGCGACTCGTGCCTTACCTCCAAGACCTTGGTTTGGGCTGCCTTTACTTCGGTAAGGCCGACGACATCTTCATAAACACGAAATATACTGAACACTTTCGCCGCCAAAGGGTGAGTGTGTTGGCACCTTTCGGGCAAAAGTAGCGGCGAGTTTTGCATTGACAGCAGAGGGCTGCACAACCGTTGCGAAATAGTAAGAAATTTGATCGGCGACATCGTCAAGCAGCCGAAAGTAGTAACAATTATGCTCCCCGCGGCAGCCCTTTTTAAAGAGTATGCTGGCAGCCGCTATGTGATGGTCATCCCGCGCGCTGTTTTTGCCCGCTATCAAGCCTACGTTACGTTGGTCCCGTCCGTTTAATTTAAGTATTCTAAGCACTATAATATAGATAGGGTGGTAACATCTCAATGCAAACGGCCATGAGGTTTGTTCGCTTTCCCACATAAGACCAGGACGTCAATTCAGCTAAGCCGCTGCGTCGAACTCTGAGCAAAACATGCACGTGCACGTAATGTATCTATAATTGACAATTATGATAAATGTCATATAAATAAATATAAATGTAACCTAAAGAAAATGTATTTGAGCAAGAAACAACAGAACAGCAATAAGTTGCAAAACTAGATTGACATATCCGACACCAGTCTAGAAAAAAGACACTAAACGAGACGAAGTTGTGTCGTCTTCGCACGTGTATAAGTGTTGCGTAACGTGTGTGCTACAAAATGGGTAAGAAAACAAAGACGGGAAAGCAGCGCAAGGATAAGTTTTACCATTTGGCCAAAGAAACAGGCTTCCGGTCCAGAGCAGCGTTCAAGCTTATTCAACTAAACCGCAAGTTCGAGTTCCTGCAGAGGTCCCGCGTGTTGATCGATCTGTGTGCAGCGCCTGGAGGATGGCTTCAAGTTGCTCAGAAATATATGCCAGTGTCCAGCGTCATTATCGGTGTCGACCTGGTACCAATAAGGCCAATTCCGAACGTCATCGCCATCCAGGATGACATTACGACGGGTAGCTGCCGCACGAAGCTAAAGAAGGAACTGAAGACCTGGAAGGCCGACATCGTTCTCAACGACGGTGCGCCGAACGTAGGTAAGAGCTGGGACCACGACGCCTACGGCCAGAATGTCCTCACTCTGCACGCCGTCAAGCTGGCCACAGAGTTCCTCAACAAGGGAGGCTGGTTCATTACCAAGGTGTTCCGTTCCAAGGACTATCAGGCCTTGATGTGGGTGCTCAAGAAGCTCTTCAAGAAGATTTCTGCAACCAAGCCGCAGGCGTCGCGTCACGAATCTGCAGAGATATTCGTTGTGTGCCAGTCGTACATTGCACCCGACAAGATCGACCCGAGGTTCCTGGACCCGGCTCACCTTTTCAGCGATGTCGACACCGGAGAAGTAACCAAGCTGAACCCGGCGCATCCCGAGAAGCAGAAGCCAAAAGCTGAGGGGTACCCCGAAAATGATTACACTCTATACCACACGGTGCCTGTGATGGACTTTCTAAAATGTGAAAACCATCTAGAAGTGTTGGGTCAGTGCAGTGAAGTGGTGATAGATAATGATGAGGTGCTGGCGCACCCACTCACAACACAGGAAATCAAGGAGTGTTGCAAGGACATCAAGGTTTTGGGCCGCGGAGACATAAAAAACTTGTTGACGTGGAGAAAGAAGCTGAAGGCATGGCTCGAAGAGAAGGGAAAGAAAGAAGGTGAAGAAACTGAAGAAGCAGGAATGGAAGAAGTCGAAGAAGAAACTGATGATGAGGAGCTTCAGCTGCTCAAACACGCGGAGGAAGTAACAGCTGAACAAGCTAGGGAGTTAAAGAAGAAAAAGAAGAAAGTACTCAAACAGAGAAATAAGCTTAGAGAGCGCATGAACTTGCAAATGGTCCTGAAGAATGATCAAGCTATTGTGGAAGAAGATTTGGATCTATTCAAACTGAAGGCTATCAAGAATGAAAAACAGTTGTCAAATGTAGACGAAGTTGACGTTGGAACACTTGACCCTGTGCAACCACTTGAAGATGACGAAGAGGACGTGGATCATCGGAGAAAGCTTGTTTCTTACAAGAAGAATGTCATGAATGAAGATTGGTATGCTGAGGAGGGGGAAGAAAATGGTGAAGATGATGATTCTGATGATGACGAGCATGAGGAATTAGTGTTTGAGAGTGATGCTGAAGAAGATGCAAATAACGATGAAGAAGAAGATAACGTACCCGAGGATGATGAGAATCCCTTGCTTGTTGATGTGGCTTATGGTAGTCTTAAAAACAAGCGCAAGGAAATGGGAAAATTGTGGTTCGAAAAAGAAGCATTTGCAGACATTGATGACGAGAAGGAACTGCTAGAGTTGGAGATGATGTCTGAAGGAAAGGAAAAAAGTACAGCAACACCTTCAAAAGCATCAACGGGCAAGCAAAAAGTCAGCAAATTGGAAAAAAAATCAAAAAAAGTCACATTTGCAGATGCTGTAGAGGTAGACACAACAGACAAAAGTGGGACCACTTCAACTGGTGGCTCAAAGAAGAAGAAAAGCACAATAAAAACTAGCAGTGAGCCACCAAAAAAGAAACAAAAAAGAGTAAAGCTGGATCCAGAGGGTTTGGCTATCGGCACAATGATGATTAGGTCCCAGAAAGCAAAACGTGACATCATAGATGCAGGGTTTAACAGGTATGCTTTCAACGATGACAATCTGCCAAAGTGGTTTGTGGAGGAAGAACAGAAGCATAGCAAAAAGATGATGCCAGAGACTGCTGAGATGGTCGCAGAGTACAAAGCACAATTGAAAGCTGTCAATGCACGACCCATCAAAAAAGTTGCAGAGGCTAAAGCTCGCAAGAAATTGCGTGCTGCCCGAAAGCTTGAGAAGGCTCGCAAGAGAGCTGAAACTATCACGGAGAAGCTAGACATGACAGATGCAGAAAAAGCACAGCAGATACGGCAGATTTACAAGAAGGTCCTTGGCAAGAAAGAGAATGACAAAGTGACATACTTGGTAGCCAAGAAAGCAACAGGGCGCAAAGTGAGGCGGCCACCTGGAGTTAAGGGCCGGTTTAAAGTTGTTGATCCACGCATGAAAAAGGACTTGAGAAAGAAAAAGGCAGAGATGAAGAAAAAGCGGTAGTCATTGAGCTACTGCGCTGTATGAAAATGTCAAGTGGTGTTCTGTACAGGCAATGGGAATTGCTGATGTGTACTGAAGTGTGCATATAGCCTGAGCATTGTTACCATCAAGTCCGAGTAGAACCTTGCCACTTAAACTGTGGTGTGTTCTTCTGATGTCCTAACTGTGACTATTCGTTATGGTATTACCATTGTACTATAAAGCTGAAACGTATAGAAATAAATTTGCTATTTGTGCCTAAACATTGTAGAAAAGCTTTACTCATCCTTGGAGCTACCATTATAATTATTAGTTTGGCAAAGTGTATTCTTCAGATATAACTTTCATATCTACACAAATATTAGAAAACTCTCAGTAAATAAGCTGCAGCACAGACACCATACCTTGCATTTCAAAACTTGTGATGCAGCATTCAGTTAAAGAAGCACAATAAGTAAGGTATTTAAGCTAATATTGTAAATAATGTTCATCACTGTCGGCTTAATTTGTCCAGCAATTCTTGCGGCTATCCAAGAACACTTCAGGCACCATATCCCTTTGCATGTATGCAAAGCTACTAGCAACCCTAGTAAATATGGCTTATTTTCCTGGCTGAGAGTTTATGCAGACTGTGCAGATGCTAGAAAGCAAGTATGAGACCACTTTTGTATAGTCTCACTCTAAATGGGCCCTATAGAGTACATAGCATTTGACATGTTCAAACTCTGCAATGGACTTCACATGAGGCATCAACAAACATTGATATGCTTTCTGTGTTAGTATGGTGACCTTATCTAATATTTAGTGCTGTGCGAGTAATCAATATTTGAAACTTCAAATACAAATTCAATAGTCTTTGCTAACTTGTATTCGGTTTGAGAATTTACTCTCCGAATATTTGTTCCTTTCGAATACTATAAACGACAATGACAATTCTTGTAGTCTACGAGGAGAAAGACTGGTGCAAACGGATACTCGTCGCAATTATTCTGATGCCGGATAACCATGGTTGCTGAGAAGGTAATCCCTTCCCTGGAGAAATACATGGATGAGGTTACTTAAGCACATTTATCAGCTGTTGAATAAGCACGTCTCGCCTTAGGCTACCTACAACTGTATTGCCTCCATTTAGGCAGAGTGATTTATTATTTGGCCAATTTTTCCACATTTAGTTTCCTTCTAAATGATGTAAGGTGCTGTAGTAATGCTCTTACCTCCTTCAATGAGCACTAAACTCTACTACATGCATCTGGAATAGGTGCCGGTCCTTTTTTTTATTATTGTCATCATTGTGCACCATATATGATCATACCTAAATCCTTTGTTTCTAATTTGCAAGCTTCTCAGTTGAATTGACATGCAGTTGTTAATGGTATTAGTGTACCAAATGATGTAAGCAGACCTTTTGTTGCCAAACAGACTCTACATAACTTTATTTCACAGTATATTTTTTTTTGAAATTTGGAATATTCAAAGGTAGTTTCCTCCATATATTTGTCTTAAAAATTAGGCTGTTAGAACACCCCTGCTATTACTTGGGCAATATGCCTCTGCTGACGTGTAGCACAAAGTTACTTGAAAGTAATTAAATGCTACAGAGAGTAGCCTACATTATGGTTTGAAATGTTAGTTGCATTAATATCTACTATCTCCCTGCCTTTCCTTTTCATCTCTCTCTCTCCCTTTAGTAAGACTAGTGACACAGCATGTATGATTTTGTGCAGAGCACATTTGCAAGAAATGTTCAGAATCTTAGGTTGGGGAAGAATTAGGTGGTAGAAATCAACTAAATATTCATCTGTGGTTTACAGATGACATTGTCTTGGTCATTAAGTAGGAAGCCTGCATCTGATTAGGCAAATATAACATAGGCTTGAATGATGCAATGACTTGCAACAAATTATTGATGTCCTTAACCAACAAAGTCTAAGAGTGGGTTTGAAGATTAGTGTGCAGAAAACTAAAGTGGTGCCTGGCAAGGGAACAATAAGTTGTGATAGATAATTTCTAGAATCTGTACATGGGCACATATATCTAGGCCAGTTAGTCGCACGAAGCCCGGATTCTGAGAAGAAAATCTACAGGGGAATAAAGGTGTTCGAGGTATAATCAAGACATGTCCGGCAGCCAACTGCTATCCTAGTACAATCATTGCATTCTACTGGTACTAACATAAGTGGCAGAAATGTGGAGGTTAACAAAGATGCTTGAGAAGCAGCGAAGACTGCGTAAAAAGTGATGGAATGAAAAATTCTAGATGCAGCCTTAAGAGACAGGAAGACAGTGGTTTGGATTAGAGAAAAAACAGGACTAGCTGATATTCTAGTTCAGATTAAGAGGAAGAAATGGAGTTCAGCATGCCTTGCAATGTGCTGAATGGATAACTGTTGTGTAATGAAGCAGACACACCCCTGTGTATGTGCCAATCGAAGAGGAAGATGAAGAACCATGCCATGATTGCGAGTGAGCCTCGTGCTATGAAAAGCCCTTGCAGTGCCTTCCTATACCTAGCGTTCCAGCAACATTGTCAATGACAATAAACCTCGTCGCATCATCGCAGCAACCTCCACCAAATGTGATGAGGTTTATTGTCGTTGACAACATTGCTGGAACGCTCGGTATAAGGAGGCACTGCAAGGGCTGTCTGTAGCACGGGGCTCACTCGCGATCACGGCACGGTTCTTCATCTTCCTCTTCAGTCGGCACATACGCAGGGGCATGTCTGCTTCACTACAATTGGTCTAATAGAGCTCCAGAACGGGTGCCAAGGAAAGGAAAGCGTAGTCGAGGACGTCGAAGAACTAGATGGTGCAATGAAATTAGGAAATTTTCAGGCATCAGGTGAACTCTGCCAACAGAAGGCAGAAATTGGAGATGGCTGGGATAGGCCTATGTCCTGCAGTGGACATAAAGTGGGCTGCTGCTGATGATGGCATAGCCTTGATGCAAAACAGATGCGATGGGATGGGTGCCATATGTATTCAAATGTCGGTGTGTGTCTTCATTGTCCATGTCTGTTTTGAACCGTTGATTTTCTGAGGCTTGCTGGTAATCTGAAAAAAACTAAATGATGGTCAGCAATCAGGCAAAGAGCAGAGATAGCAGTTGGCAGATATAAATTGGAAGCACCAAGCAAGCAAAATTGTCTTGGACAAATAGTTGTGGTAGGTCTGCAGACACTACAGATCCTTTGATATGCTTTTTATGAGCTTTGAACAATGTGAGAGAGCCAGGAAAATGTAGGAACAGGAAACTGCCACAATGAAGGAAGAGTTGTCTGAAAATTTTAAAAACGTCTTATCAAAGCTGGCTTTTAAGTCTGAGGATATTGAAGTGATGTTGCTTGAGATATAAATCCTTATTGCGACAGACGGTCACATGCTTCTCATTTTTCCTTGCATTGGGTGCTCAAAGTGCCAGTTAGTCACAGGTTAACAATGCAGCACTATGTGTACAGTTAGTTACCTGGGCTTGGGGATTGACAAAAATCGACCAGGGAACATGCACCAAGTGCTTAGCTCCTGTGGCAATGCCAGAAGTTCGACACTTGCTTTGGCTGTGCCCTGGAATGTGGGCAATCAGACTTTAGAGCTTAAGAAAGGCTGGCCTGATGCAAGGTGTACAATTCAGTTACAGTTGCTGCACAGTTAAGTTACATAAGATTTTATTTTATTCAATTCTGCCTTGCAACAGATCGTCCCAAAAATAAAAATCAATACTTTGGATTCTCCCTTTCCTTTGTCCTTGGCATATATGTTGAGCCTTTTTCAAGCCTGCATTCTGCCTTGCTCGTGTGCTGTAGTGTCTTATTAGAGCTTTTTACGCTGCTAGGGGAGCTTTTTGTTCTACGCACTGTGAGTGATGCCATGTCTTTACACGGAGAAGTCAGCCAGGCTATTTGGCATTTGTGCATTCTTCTTGGCTGTTTTATGCCTCAGCACAATTAAAAGAGTACTGACATGACATTTGCAACTTCCTGTGATAAATAGGGGCCCAAACCCTCCAAGTCTGATTAAAATAATGTCAAGTGTCAGAGTGCCCTGAACGATTTACGATACCACTTATTTCTAGGAACCAGTTTCGGTACCAAGGACGAAGGCAGATCAAGACATCAAGATACACTGGCATGCTTCATTCTGCAATCGCTGCGGCTGTCATTTGTGAGCACAGCTGGAATAAATGGATTCAGTGCTCTTGTTAGCTTTTTGATAAGCAACGTCAAAATTCTTAGCCTTACTGCTAGATGATGGCAGAAAGTTTTGCTCTAGGTTATGACGTGACAATGTCAGTGGTGCCAAGTACAATACTTAGTCTCTTCCTCTAGGTTCCGGTTCCGCATGCAAGAGAACTATTTACTGAAATGTGTAGGGATGAAATGCAGTTGCATAACTTATTTTTGGCAAAAGCTTTTCTTGCACTTTTAATGGCACACTAAAAAAAATTTTGCTGTTAAGTAAATTTAACTTCTACAATACCCAAAAGAGCCGCCCTCACCAAAAGAAAAGGCTTGATAAGTCAGAAAAGACAAAAGATAACATACAGCTCTGGCAACGACACTTTGAATACAGGAGCTCGCCATGTTGTCATGGATTTGGATGGCATCTGCTCAGGCTTCATTAATTTTTTATTGGTAAAGAAGGTCTACACTGCATCCTAAAGGAGCCAACTACTGTACTTCGCAAGTTTCAAGAGCCTTTACTGAGACACAATAGCAAAAATATGAAAAACAAAAGCAAAAAGAAACAATAGAACTTTTGAAACTTATGACCATTGTGCTCCAGTCAAAAAGAAAAAAATGGCTTAAACCAGTTGGAAATTTCCGCTTGGAACCAATTGGATATTTCAAAAAGAAAAATGATGGGGTTTTACGTGCCAAAACCACTTTCTGATTGTGAGGCACGTCGTAGTGGAGGACTCCGGAAATTTCGACCACCTGGGGTTCTTTAACGTGCACCTAAATCTAAGTACACGGGTGTTTTCGCATTTCACCCCCATCGAAATGCGGCCGCCGTGGCCGGGATTCGATACCGCGACCTCGTGCTCAGCAGCCCAACACCATAGCCACTGAGCAACCATGGCGGGTGAATTGGATATTTCCAATTGTGTTTTAGAACACACAGTGGAAAAATCCAACATGTCCAATTGGACCAATTGGTTTTTTGAACCCACTTGGTCTCTGAGTTAGACTTTGGACCAACATGAAAACCGAAGGGAAAAAAAAGCCTAGATGGGCCCTAACCTTGATGTGACACAGATAAACTTGAAACTCCCTTTCGAGAAGCATACTCATACATGAACACACTACGGCAATTCTCTTCATTGACATACCCAACACTCACCACTTTGATATATGAGAGATGCACGTCAGGTGCTGTATATGTGAGCAAAATTTGGTTGACCAAGTGGTGCCAGTGGTTCATGAGAAATTCGTAAAATTTCAAGATAAATATTTAACTTGACAGAAAGCTGAATGCTTTTCGCCATTGATCACACCAAAATACAAGGATCCTTTACAGTTACTAGCCACCGAGGCAACCACCTCACGAGCGTCACAGTGAACAAGGCACATGCCGAAGCGGCAGAGGAAGCGGCCATAGCACTGGCCCTCACACAAACCAAAGCTACATATGTGATCTGCGACTCGCAAACGGCAATTCGCAATTTTGCAAATGGGCGCATCTCGCAAGAGGCGTATCAGATACTCCAGCGACATCCCATACACAAGGGAGAGGCCGACGTTGATAACCGGAGGCATTTGCTATGGATCCCGGCACACACCGGAATGAGCACCCCCAACGAAGTGGCTCACGGTGTTGCTCGAGGCCTGACTCACCGAGCAGCATCGGAGGAAGAGCCCCCGCGGGGTACTGCAAACATCTGGGCATGGGAGGATCGTATGACCAGTTTTCACGACATCACGGCATACTACCAATTACAAAGACGCATATGCCCATTCCCTCACGCTAGGTTAGACAGGACGCAAGCAGTACACTTCAGACAATTACAAACAGACTCTTACAGAAACCCTAGACTCATGCACGCCATGTATCCAGACATGTACACTACAAACAGATGCACATCGTGTGGCGCGGTTGCCACACTAAATCACATGTTATGGGAGTGTCGGTACCTAGCAAACAAGTCGGGCAGCGCTGACCCCTTCGTCCCTTCCACCGCCAGCCTCCAGTCACGCTGGATGACCGCACTCCTCAGCTCTGACCTGACAGCACAACTCTGGGCCATCCAGCGAGCCGAGGAAGCCGCTTCGAGACAAGGTCTCGGAACCGCGTCCGCGGCGGGTGCCCAGACCCACTAAAAAGACGCCGGACTCAAATCTTGCTGATTTGAAATAAAAGTTTACGCTCTCTTTACTTTAAAACTAACATTATAATTGGGCCATTGTTGTTATCAACTACTCCGAGGTTTTGCGAGATTACTCATCAACTTCCAATTGGGTCCATTTGTGACCAATTGGCATACCAAGCTCCAGTGCTGTCCAACTGCAAACAACTGGACTTTTTCATGATGCCCAATTGGAACTTGGGCCTCCAATGGTGTCCCATTGAAACCAGTTGCTTCCCATTGAAAAAATCCACCTGAACTCAATGTTTTCTTTTACTGGGCTGGCATACCAGCGCTGAGGTTTCCATGCAAAATTATTTCTAAAATTGCACTTTAAATATTTTTTTCTTTTTTAATAATTAACCTATTACCGCAAAATTAATTAAGCTAGAGCATTAAAAAGAAAGTTTTATCAGTATCAACTGATTTACGGCTTCTCTTTAGTGTCTATTGACACATACACACATTTGGCCTTCTTACAGTGAAGCTGTCTATGGCTAGGATCTGGAAAAAAAAAAAGACCGAGATGTTGGCAAAAAAGAAATCATCATGTGGGCCGATCCTTGTGATAGTGAAGAAAGGGTGCAAGCTCTATGGCACATGCCCCTGTGTGCTCGAGGCCAGTAACGCGCCCTTGAACTACCCTTGTCACATCTGGGATACAAAGAGGTCCCAGGCACAAGGGTAAGAACAGATGTTTTTGAAAAAAATGTTTTGTACAATCTTTTCAAAAAGAACTGTAAAAAAAATTATCTGCGCCAACCACGCAAACGCACTAGTGCCACTGCTTGCGTCTTCGTTAGGTCTCCTCGATTTGGCTGCACTTTCTGCACTAGTTCAGGGAGTGCAGCACTCTAGCACTCGATTTGCCAGTGCAGCTAGCGCCACCTGCACTTCGGCACTCGATTTGACGTCGTGCTGCACGAGTTCATGTACACTTCGGCACTAGATTCTCCGCAAGTTCTTTTCTCGTGCACGTAGTGCAAGGCTTTTGATAGCAGACGACACATGCGCCTCCGTAGCCATGCGGGTGTTGGTAGAAGGCATCGACGGCGCCTGTTATTAGTAACGCAGCACGGACGCCAGTTTTCTTCAGGATGTGTACGCAGCATCTTGTTAAGAGCGCTTTCCGGGTTCAACTGCTGCTAAGTGCACTGAAGGCCAGGATTTTCCCTCAGGTTACAGTCGTTTGTATTAATTTTCACGAGCTTACCGCTACCTCGACATTTGCCAGTGCAGCCACAGAACACCTAGTGCAGCTAGCGCCAACTGCATAGAGTTACTATACTGCAAACTGCACTTCGGCACTTGATTTGACGTCGTGCTGCACGAGTTCATATACAATTCGGCACTATACTCTCCGCAAGTTCTTATCTCGTGCACGTAGTGCAAGGCTTTTGATAGCAGACGACATATGCGCCTCCGTAGCCATGCGGGTGTTGGTAGAAGGCATCGACGGCGCCTGTTATTAGTAACGCAGCACGGACGCCAGTTTTCTTCAGGATGTGTACGCAGCATCTTGTTAAGAGCGCTTTCCGGGTTCAACTGCTGCTAAGTGCACTGAAGGCCAGGATTTTCCCTCAGGTTACAGTCGTTTGTATTAATTTTCACGAGCTTACCGCTACCTCCACGTTAAGTTTGCGCGAAACCACATCGGTCAGTCGTTTGAAACGTTGTGCCATATATGATTCAGAAAGGTGTGGAAACCACGCTTGTTCATGCTTTCTGCATAATGACACACCAACAAAAGAAAAGCCGCCGCCGCCCAGTCGCAGCAGACGAAGGCCTGTACGTTTCTGCACTTTTGTCCTCGATTTGACCGCTGCACCGAAAGCGCTAGTGTCACGCTACACTCACACTTCAAGAACTGGCGCTGCACTGGCGCGACACTTTTCTGAACTAGTGCAAAAGGTGCAGCCAAATCGAGGAGACCAGTTGTCTTCTTCTACAGCTGGCTCTGTTGTTAAAAAAAACTATCATCATCAGCAATGGCTGGAGCGTCGTCGTTTTCCACAGCTGGCTCCGTTGCCGCTCGTTATTCCAGTATAGAATTTCACTTCTCATCTGTCGTTGTAATGGGGAGGCTGTGTTTACAGTGGCATGAGCGATTTCTTAAGGGGGTATGAGCCATCCATTGTCTTACGTGATGGACACATTTAGTAACAGATGTGATACGTAAATGTGTGTGCCAATCTATATCGTCACGATGACCACAGATTACAACAATAAATATGTTCATACCTTTGTTCAATATTCTGGGTCACCTCTATGTCTTGCGCTAAACAGCTTCGCTGGTCGCCCACCTTCACAGAGTGGAATGACACTGAATTTTTTTTAACCATTTTGAGCACGTTTAATATCCTCAGAATCAATAAGAGCAATTGAAGCAAAATTGTTTTACATCACCTACACATCATTCCTTAGGAGGTCCATCAATCCTCGACACTACAGTCTTCTTTCAGAGGTCTCCTTTCAGCTTCCTTGACCTTCACAAAACACAGTCCGTGTTGAGTCACTTGAGTGTCCACGTCCACTGAGCCTTCTAAGAACACAACAAACAGACATGCCTTCCTGCAATTGCGATAGATCTTTCTTAAAAGTTTGTCCACTTCTGCGGCCTTTTCCTTGGTAACCTGTCCATTGCTGTCCTGTGCTTGAAGCCCAGCCATGACGATCTGGTTTGTTTCCATAAGAGACCTCACGCTTCGTGCGACTTCTTTGTTGCTGTCCACTTCAGTGTGAGGAGTGGTTTTGAGCACAAACTTGGGGTAGTTGCCAAGGACTTCCTTCTTGCCAACAAGATGCACTAACCTCCTGTTCTCCCTTTTATTAAGGTAGTAAAACAGGTTGCTTACAGCGCCCCGGAAATCGGTTTGGAGCTGTTTCCGACATTTAGCCCACACCGTTAATTCTTTTTGCTTGCTCGGCGATTCTTGCAGCTTGGTGGCTGTTTTGGCTACTGTGGTGGACTCCAAGTCTGCCTCATCATAGACATAAACTCCGATAGGCTCATATTCTTCCTTTTCCTTGCCGGCACCTCCAAATCCCATTTCATCCTCATCATAGACAAAGACATTGAACTGTGTCTTACGATTGTATATTTCAAATGCCCTGTCCATGATTTTCTTTTGCATTTCTTTAAGAACGGCATCCCCATAAAAGAGGCCCTGTTTGAGCCTATGCTTGACAAGGCGAAGACTTGCGATGGCGTCCTCTGTGGAACAGTGGCCGTCGCTGCCCGTTTGAATTTCCTCGCCAAGAAAAGTGCTTGTCAGTGTCTTGAGCTTTGTCTTGATTCGCCGGTTTCCCGTCACATTGTAGATGACACTGGAGTCAATCACATATGGATGTATCAAATGTAGTGCGTGCAAGTCACAGTTCAGCGACTGTCCCACGAGGATGGCATCGCTGGGCAGAAGGTCGGATATTGCTTTCTGGACATCTTCAATGCGTGTCCAAACTGGATCCAGCATTTCTTTCGTTATGCCACTGAACTGTGTGAGGTAGTTAATTATGCGGTTGCGAGGTTTGACCAGTTCGTCAAGCAGCACGTTTTCCTCTTCGTCCACCATGGTCACACGGGTGAGCTCGTTGACCCTGGCTGTTGTCAAGCACATCTCACAATCTAACCCGAACAAGCGGGAGCTGCAAAGAGAAAGGTGGGAAACAGCAGATGTAGATCACAGACATGATAGGCATGATAGAGCAGAGAGTTCAGTGGTTATCTTGTGATAAAGGCGAACTTTGGTGCGGGTGAACCTTTTCAACAGCTCAGGGGCCCCAGAAATCTATTTTGTGTGTGTGTGTGTGTGTGTGTGTGTGTGTGCACGCGCAGCAACCAGGGTTCATTTTGCCCGGCATACTTTAATTTGTTATTGCGAAACCCAGGCTTACATAGTTAGAGTGGGGCCAACCTTCAAGGCTGGAGAGAGGGGGCACTCACCCCTACTGCACCCCCCCCCATCTCCAGTTTCAGAGACCTTGCTGTAAAACATTCCTTTTCTTTTCTAAAGTCCTTTATCCTCATCAGGCTTGTAACCACACCTCTTGAAATTATTGCCACAGAGATATACTGTTCAGTGCAATTACATATGCAATTATATTGTATGTACACGTCAGTATACTCATTATATGTTTATACTATCGTATATCAGCAATGTGCCTGATTCACATGTGAAAGTAAGCAAAAGAAATTTTTTGAAATGGCCACCATTGTTTCTGCAAAACCGTTGCCGAAAATAATTCCTTGGTACAGCCCTGCTCACAATCCGCACACTACCAAAATTCTGTGCACATTCATTGAAAGGTTTATGCTGATTTGTCACCGGGCCAGCCAAAGGAAGTAAAGAACAAATATAGCACTCAGCCTTTTCGGTCATAGTTGCCAGTCAATCTGCCAAGGACTTACTACCAGCATACTTTGTGGAAGCGGTGGCACAATGAAATTTAGATCACCCATTTGTAGCTATATCATAAGAAGCCAACAAACACTGACACCAAGGACAACAAAGGGGAAATTACTTGTGCTTAATAAATGAAATAAAGAAACGATTAATGGAAATGAAAGTTCCCCACCTGCGGCAAGTTGTTTTTCCATCCACTTTCATTTCCATTAATTTATTGTTTTTATTTCATTTATTAAGCACAAGTAATTTCCCCTATGGTGTCCTTGGTGTCAGTGTTTGTTGGCTTCCTATGATATTACTAATAAAACTCGAGCCCCTCGGTTAATTCCCTTTCTTCTCGTTTATTACATAATGAGGGTCTCGAATCCGGCAACATTGATGCCTTCAAGTAGCATGTGTGGGTTTATTGACCGGTTGGTTGCCTTCACCCAAAAAGATCATGTTCTCGTGACGCCTGTGGCAGAAACGATGTGCCACATCCGCCGCCAAGGTCTTCGAGTGGTGGCGCTCCCAGGGTTCTACTACGAAATGTAATTACCCAAAAAAGTGGATGGGGAAACGGCACCGCGGTAGCTCAATTGGTAGAGCATAGCATGCGAAATGCGAAGGTTGTGGGATCGTTCCCAACCTGCAGCAAGTTGTTCTTTCATCCACATTCATTTCCATCAATTTATCGTTTCTCTATTTCATTTATTCAGCACAAGTAATTTCCCCCATGTTGTCCTTGGTGTCAGTGTTTGTTGACTCCTTATAATATGACTAATACAAACCGGGCCCCTCAGTTAACCCCCTTTCTTCTCGTCCATTTGTAGCTAGCAACATGGGGAAATGCTTTTGGTATAAAGGTTTAGGAGCGTAACATGACTGCTCACTTTCATGAAACTATGGCTGACTTTTGTTTTCATGAGGCCAAAAATGTGGTATTGTTAGTTTTCCCAATTTGTTCTAATTTCTAATTATGTTCAGCCTCCTGTCTGTGCCATCCTTTAAACATCTATGTCACAGCCAATTTAGTATTGCCTGATTTATTACACTTTCATTTAAAATAACCTCCACAATCTTCTTGCTGCGGTGTCTCAGTTTGACAAACATGACTACACATTTCTTAGATGCAGGGAACACGGTACCTTTCAATAATGTTAGACAAGATTGCATTCTGGTCACGCTTCCTTGCAGACCTTAGGTGTTTCATTATTGATGCTCCTAGGTAAAAAGGGCTACACTTCCCAAAAGGCAGACGTTTGCAATTCTGCTTATTTGATCAGAACCACCTGCAGTACACATGCAAGTCCTTATTGATGGGGAGCTCAGCACTTCCCAAGGCAAGCATGCACGGTGCATCACCTATTGCATGGTTGCTGCCATACATACACGGTCACATAATCTATCAAGGGTTATTTCCTTTATCACTTCCACATAACGAACAGCACAGTCAATAATACATTTTAAATTCTTTTTCTTTTGATGTCTTAAACTGTATGAATACCAGTTACCTTACACTGCTGGCTGGCAACAGCTGAGAAGTGAACGCTTTTGTAGTTTAGTAAGATTGCCTTCATTCGATGGGTGCTTGAAATTACAAAAGTGTAAGCAAAAGTCCCTATAATTACACAAAAATTCTGGCGCTAGACACACACACGCAAAGAAAAACATCAGAGCCCTACACATGCGTGAGAACCTAATACAGCAACAACAATATGGCAGCAATGCATAAACTTCCAGTTCCACACTGGCATTCTGCATGGCTGCAGCAGCAGTGCACAGCTTAACAGAACTGCAGCCCATAACCTCGCCATACTTACTTATGATTTACTGGTGTGTAGCTTGACTTTGTGTAGACGTAGTCTCGTGTGTTGTTTGCTCTGATCAGTGGATAGCCTTCAGTCAGCATCTGAACTGGGCTCAACAGAAGAAATGTACGGGGCACCTCAAAAGTGGCAATGTCTTCATCTTCAGTTGGTTCTTCTTTTGCCAGAAGCTTTTCTGGCAACTTACTGTCAAGCGGCTGTGTCTTTTTACTTTTGGCATTCTCGTTGGTACTTTTGTTTTGCATTGCCACCGTCTGGTCCAGTACTGGCGGATCAGTAGCCGTCACATCGTTGGTCTTTGGAGCGCTTGGTTTGTCGGACGGCTCCGGTTCTTCGCTTTTCCCACTGGTTTCTTTATCGTCAGGCTTCTCGATGGGCACAAACGCGCCGTAGCACCTGTAGACCGCACCAGCAGACTCGGCGGCCTCCAGTGAGCCAAAGAAACACCGCAGTTTCATGCCGCTGGTGAGACTGATTGGCACTTGCGTAAGCTCAGATTCGGTTGTGGCGCCGTAACGCGCAGAGGGAACGACACGGACTCCGCCGTCGGGAAATATGTTCCTGAGCTTCGGGAACTGTTCGGCACTCGCACTAAGGTCCTTCGCAGAGAGTCCACTCACAGTGATTACGACAATGTGGCTGGTTTTTTCGTTTCGTAGGTACCGGCACCAACGCGTCAAGATTGGGGTCTTCTGGCCCATTAAGGCCACAAGGAGCAGGGCCTGGATATCTTGAAGGTAAAGAACGGCCTTGTCCTCCACAACGTCCTCGGAATCGTCGTTGTCGGTACTGGCATCGGTTTCTGGCCACGTCCAGGCAGCTTCGGTGCCATCATCGGTCAGAAAAAACTTGGGCATTTCTTTCCACGCACTGGGAAAGGGACGCTTCCGGGCTCGAAGCTGCACCAATTCCTCGCTGATTGTCTTGGCCGCGTCTGAAAGGTCCGTTGTCTTTCTCTCTGAAACAGACGTTTTTTCGTGCGCCCAAGTTTTGTCCGAGTTTTGGCGCTTCTTGGTTGCAGTGGCCGATTCTGGGCTGACCGATGACTTATCCTCGCACAACTGCAAGAAGGCTTCAATCTTCCTCTTCTTGGATTCCATGCGCTTCATCTTCTTAGAACTCAAACCGATTCGCTTCTCGGCTTTTCCGTTGACAGTTGCCATCACGCTAGCGCGTCAGATTTACGCACTACCACGGCAGGTGGCCAGGAACACGTGGAGTGAAGCTTACCAATCGGGCAAGGCGACTGATCAAACGCGCTTACGATTCGCAAGTCCATTCCATCTTGCCGTGGAAGTTGTGCACTCGCGAATGTGCGCCAGAGTACAGTCTGCCGGAACACACAGAAGTGTTGTTCTGGCGTAACTTACGCTTCAGGATTTGTTTACATGCATAGACATACATGGTAATTCACTGCAGCAGTTCTCAACGCACATGTGCTTGCATCAATGCGGCCACTGTAACGTGTTTTTTTTTTTTTTTTTTTCACTGCACGACTGCAACATTGTGCGCAGACGCCGCTCAAAAAGCCCCAAGTACAGTGAAATGAACAATACAAATAATAATATTTGATTTTGCTACAAAGATTGAGCAAGAAAGAAGCAATGATATTCGTAATTTATTTAATTTTGCTAAGAAAGAACACAAAAATGCACCTTTTAAAATGTTGCGTTGATAAGAGCTTTCGGTGGATGCTGAAAACAAAAGCATGGCCTCCGGGATCAATATTTCCTTATCGTGAGTTGTTGCTGGGAGCGCAATCAGGATCTCAACTATTTACATTATAAAAATATACGCGATTTGTTATAATTTTATAAATAAGAGAGCTGTGTTTGAATTTATTGTGATAAACGAACGCAGCCAGCTTTAGCCAATCTTTCGACCGACTTCCCATCACACGCGTCATGCGAGTCCATGTGCTCAAGCGCATAACGTTGCCTGCACATTTCAAAATCTGTATCGTTCTAGTTTGCACGTTGTGTTATTGATACTTTGATGGTGTTTACTACGTCATGAGTAAGTGTGCTGGTATGGAAATTCTCGAAGAGATCGAGCGGACTGTCGTTCTTGGACGAGAATTTTGCAACGTGCTTGAAGGTGCATGTGGTGCTTCTGATCAAGATGAGTTCGATTTCTTGCGATTCCTCGTAGACTGCATTGTCCGAGGCGACTACGTGAGTGTGTTCACAGACGATCGGACGAAGATATTACTGCGCGTATCATCTTACTCTAGTTGTTTACGTGAAATAATTGAGAAATGCAAGAACTATGTGGACGGCGGTCGTTACACTCGGCAATTGTCCGTGCTCCTTGTCGGCGTGGCTGCTTTGAAGCTGTTTGTCCAGTGCAACTGGACGGGACCAGCTGTAGAAGTTGTTAATGACATTTTCCCCAACTCGGAATCAGACGAGTGCCAACGCGCGTGTCTGAAAGTTCTCGAAGTATGCGGAGAGCCGCCATACCACCTGATAGAACAAGTCCCTTTCCTCATCATCGCCGAGGCGTTGCTTGTGCGCTGTAATGAAATGCTTCACAACTGTTGGTCCGCTGACTGGTGGGCTTGGAGGTGCGCTTACATACATCAGTTAGTTATGCTTGATCGATCGCAAGAACTGTACAGCGAGATTTGCGACCGAATCGCCAAGGTTGAAAAGAATCTACCTACCCCCGATGAAGGTGACGAGCAGAGAAAGCTAAGAATGATGTTTTGCACCGAAGCAGCGCTGTCCTACGTGCATTACTTCGAAGTGAAAAATAGCCGTTCGTACTTGGACGCTGCGAAAAGTGTTTCAAATATCGAGTTTCAGCTGACCGGAGCGCTTGGCAAAAGGACTTACCATCAGGAAAATGAGCTCCCGCAATTGCTACTCGAAGTGCGGCACAAAGAAAACGGTGACGTCGGTACTGCGTCGTTGGAACGGGCGAATCATTTGCCGAAAAATGCACCGCTTAAAGATGACACCGTCATGAATGAGATAAAGTTTAGTGCCAGCACAGCTGCAGATGTTAGCCTAACGCAAGAGGAGGGCTGTTTGCTTCTAGCCGTGTGCATCCTGAGCAAGAGCATCAGTGCACCAGATGCTCTTAGAGATGAAGAAGTCATGGCATATATTGAGCAAGTGCTTTCAGTGCCTTGCTCTTGGTCGGTCCAGTTCAGTGCACTCTTTCAGCGATGCAGACTGGAAAGGAAAAATAGCCGGCGAGTCGAGCGATCTATGACTCAACTGCAGTGCCTTGTCGACGCTGTTAAATCCCCTGAACCTAGTGCTGGTGCCAGGCAAGAGCACTTCTTCTCTCTAGCTATGCCATCCATCTGGGAAGTTGAAAAGGAGCTGGGCAACCTCTTCTTTGCACTGGGTGCCACAAAGAGCGCACTCGATGTTTTCATCAAATACGAGCTTTGGGAAGATGTTATAAACTGTTACACCAAGATAGGGCGCCGTGACAGAGCAGAAAATGTTGTCAGGAAGCTGCTTGAAGAAGAAGAAACTGCACACTTGTACTGTTTGCTGGGCGACGCAACGCAGGACCCTGAGCACTACACGAAGGCCTGGGAGATATCAGACCATACCAGTGCAAGAGCTCAGCGTTCGCTTGGCTTGTTCTATTATAACAAGAAGGAGTTTCAAGAGGCCATTCCGTATCTTGAAAAGTCGTCGGAACTTAATGGAATACAGATGAACGTTTGGTTTGCCCTTGGTTACTCCGCCATGCAGGTTGAGAACTATGCTCTGTCTGTGAAGGCATATAAGCGTGTTGTGAATTTGGACCCTGAAAGCTTCGAAGCATGGAACAACATGGCCAGTGCATATATCCACATGGGAGACAAGCAGAAAGCCTGGAAAGTTCTACAGGAGGCACTTAAGTGCAGTTACGACAATTGGAGAGTGTGGGAAAACTACCTGCTAGTGTGCATGGATGTTGGAGCTTTCGAGGAGTGCATCACTTCTTGGCACAGACTGATTGACATTAAGGGAAAGCACTCTGATGGCAAAGTGGCAAGACTCTTGGTTAAGGTTGTAGCTGAAGGAATTCCTGACATCTATGGCAAGCCGGGAACTCACCTGAAGTCCAAGCTGCTTGAGCTGTTTGGCAGAGTGACGTCTGGTGTCACTAACGATGCTGACATTTGGTACTCATACGGGTCTCTCTATCAGCTTTCAAGTGAAGATTCAAGTACAACTGTGGAAGACACAGAACGAATGCTACAATTCTTTCAGAAATCATTTCGCTGTCATAATCAAAAGTCAAATTGGGAGAAAGAAGTGGCAGCTTGCAGAGAGCATCTAATACGTTCGAAGGACCTTTTGGACATTTACATTTCTGCAACGAAACGTTTAAGTGACAAAGCTCGCAAGCACCAGCTTTTATCATCTGCTAGAATCACAGTGAAAGGTACGCTGTCAATTGTTGAGAACTACAAAGTAAACTATACATCAGAAATTCTTGATGAACTGACACCTGCAATTAATAGTGTTGCGATGAAATTAGAAGAAATTGCTTCACTTATCAATTCCCTTGGTTAAGCCATCACAGGACCCATCTTGTTGCTGGTTGTAAATTTGTGTTGCTCTGTTTCGTACAACATATTTGGGATTTATTGCATTAACGTGCATTCTTGTATATTCTCTGGCAGTTTTTACAATTGTGAAAATGCACACATTGGAACAATACAATATCCTATTTCTTACTATTATGTGATTTTTTATTCACCTCGTGCCATGTGTTTGACATTGATATCACTGTTTTCTGGGTATTGTTCTTTATTATAACATGTCAAGCTGGGAAACATTTTAGTAATGATACATTTGATCAACATCGTGTGTGCATGCTTAAGGTGCAGGCTTCATGAAGCAAAACATTGTATCACTGGTGCTCTAAACAAGAGAGACATATTGGGTCCATAACCTAAGAATTCAGTGAGGAAGGGGGAGGGGGGTCCTACACAAAGATAATTTGCGTAGTTGCATTGTTTTCGCTAATTTCCGTGACTTCATGGCTTCGACCAAATTCATTTCATACAACTATAATTATTCAGTCAGCATCTCTCGGGAACGACGTTTCGTAGCCTAGAAACACAAAGGGCAGACAAAGTGCTGTTCTGTGGACGGAAACTGTATTTTAAGATTGTCCCCACCTGTATTTGATGTGGGGCAAACCTAGTCAGCGAGCAGGTCTGTCTCTTTTATGCAGTGCTTAAATATTGCCGTCAGGCCTGGCACAGGTCATGACGACCCTCGACTTTCGTTCATTGTAGTGTATGCTTCAAAATGCATTACATAAAACAATTTTTAGTCTTAGTCCTGACAGTTCCTTGTCAGGCTGGAGGGTCCAGTTATACATTCCCGTACGTGTGATAAGCCCGCAGCCGTGTTCCAACGCACGTCTGGTGATAGCAGGAGCCCCAACTATTTTGCCGCCTCCCTCAATCAAACGGCGGCGACATTGCAGTGGTTGGCACGGCAGTTCTTTTCCCAGAAAATGTTCGCCCCATGCGTCGTTCGTTCGAGCGCGCCGCGACAGGCGGCAGCACACGTACCGCGCATCTGCTTGGCGCTCCGCCGTGACGCATGCGGCGGCCCTGCAGCGGCAACAAATGGCAGGAGGGGAACGGAGGGACCGCAAGGTCACATGACTAGTCGCAAGAGATCATTCAGCGGTGTGCAGAAGCTTTTTTGGGAGAGGGGCGACGTTTGTGTGCACTGGTTGAATCTATTTATAGTGTGATCAATACTGGAAAATTTGGGAATACATCGGGACGACAAGCAAAAAACCGGGTAAGTGCCGACAATTTTCTCGCCTACTGGCTGGTCAAGAGTCCTCGGACGCGTTTCACGGCTAAACCGACGTCGTCCGCCGCGCTTCGCCATGGTTTCGCGTCGCGCCGCTCGCCTGCTTCGCCGGCAGGGCTCGACCGGCGAGGGGAGCTGCGCTAGCTGTTGAATTCTTGCCTTGCTCGAGTGCGTCGGCATCTTTTTGCATTACCTACACACCCTGCCGCGTTATAGCGGTCGGATATGCTGGTACCAGACTTCTAGTCGGACAACTCACGCTTAGCTAAGCGAAGGTGGCCGGCCGTATAGTAAGCGTGCCTTTCGGTTTTTCCGATGCGCGCGACCGGCTGGTTGCAGCACAACCTGATATCCAGAGCTCTGCTGCTACGATCGAGTTCTTCGCTGCATGTGAGTAGCTGTGCTGCCAGTCATTGCATATTCCGTGATAATGTTATCGCTTAGCACCGGCAGCACGCGCGCTATCCGCGGAGAATTACATTTCCGGCCCCGCTATAAATAAGGAGAGTGTGTTGCCCAGTGTGACTCTCGGTTTACTTGCAGCTACGATGTGATGACCCTGTTGTCTTAAATAGACCTCCCTGTGCCTCCTTGTAAAGAGTATTCGCTCTCTCACTCTCTCTCTCGTTTCTAAAAAGAAAAAAAAAATAACGTACGAAAATACTCTGGAAATGTCTACTGGTTGCGCTCGGAACGAATACGTCGCGTGAAATAATAGTCTTGCATACGATGTAGGTCTAGCAAAGCAGAAGTATACTTTCGCTCATACAAACGCCCATGCCTGCTTCGTGTTCCGCACGTGGCAAACGGCGTTCCAGCAGTCCGGAAAGGCACGCCTCCGGAGAGCGGGCTCCTGCCTAGGCGGCTATGGCGTCAGGCTGCGTTAGGTCAGGTTCGATCGCGGCGCGCGCTCTTCCACGACCGCGTTGCACTCTTGGGGGCAGGGCGCCCAGGCAGTTGTGTCTGCCCACTTTTTCGCTACATAACCGTTACAGAACTGTGAAAATTGTATTGTCTGCGCTGGTCGCACCGCTGTGTAGAAGGAAACTGCTGAAACCAAAGGCTTTCTGAACGGGGTTTCATGCCAGTTTCTTCGCGCCCGAGGCGGGTGGGTAACTGTACAATCTAGCGCGATTTGAAGGTTATCGCGCGAACGTCGACCGACCTAGCGGCCCGTCTCGGAATAGTGAAAATCAAGATTTCGCATTCATCTCTCTTTCGTTTGCTTCACCATGCTAGAACAATCCCGTGTTGTACTCGCCACCATTTCTCTCTATAACACCAAAGAATACGTTGCGCGCAATGCCATCGCTGCATGATACCTCCCTCTCCTCGAAAGAGGATTCTGGGCCGTGGCGCTGTTCTTGTTCTTGGTCGACGCTCGCGCGATAACGTTCCAAATAGCGCTAGACTGTACACTTTGCTCACGGAGGGATATTTGAAGCGGCCACTGAGTTTGTTCAGTAATTGCACATGTTTTACGCACATGAATGTACGCGAGCATCATTGTCTTGCGCTGGTATGATTCTATCCTCTGAACTATGTACGAGCGAATCGATTGTGCGTGACCTTGGGACAAGCACGCGATGATGCTGATTAATTAAATGCAGAACGGCATTTCAACATTACGCTGCCGGCCAGGCCTTCCTCGCGCATGGTACCGCTCTCTAAGCCTGCAAATGTGAAACTCTCTTTAATGGTCGAGTTAGCTGAGTTGTCAGTTGAGTGAATTCTAGCCTGACTGGCCTTCCGCCGAGAGAGTCGTGATATGCCTTTTAGTAACCGGTCAGCACGTTTGCATACGCCGTTGCGCCATATCGCTTCTCTATTCGCATACAAAGACCCACATTTTCATTCTCCTACGAAACAAACATATGTGTGCTCCGTCGTCGCGCGCTGGCGGCCCTGAAAAAATAAAATAAAGAGGGTTGTCCTTAGTGTTTCCTCCCTCGCTCATCTCGGCTCGGAAACGCGTGCGCGCGCGCGCGTTCGCAGTCGCAACGCGTCCTTCGCGTTCACGGCAGGAGCGGATAGACTACCGCCTACAAGGCACGAGAAGCAAGACTCGAAGCAACAACAGCAGCTACTTCTGGAAAACAAGAAGAAGCCGTCTGTTTCTTCTGTCTGCGCCAGCGCTGACGTTACACGCGTCGGTGTTCGAGCGTACGAATCAAGTTCTCTTTTTTTTTTTTTTTTCAGATGTGTCTGGTGCGGTACGGCATGTAGTGGCGGTTGCTGACGTTATTGTGAACGCTTACTGTAGTAACGTTGGTTACCGCCGTGTGATCCCATGACATTATGTAAAGAAGTTCACAGAAGAACGACTCGTGCGTTCGACAGACGACAGGCGGGTTAGGTTTGTCTATCTATTTGTAGCGTTCACATGGACGGGAGGCGACAGTTAACACGCCTCTCGTAAGAAACGCCATTACGACACCATTCCTGCTTGCTTATTAAGCTTGGGTGATGTGTCGCACTCTCTCGTATATTACACCACTGTGAATAATGTCGTCTGTATACCCCTACCTTTCCATCTCATCGCTGAGCGTCAGTGCTCCGAGCGTCATTGTACAGTTCTGAAGTAATCCGATACTTAGCGCGAGAACTCGGCGTGTGTTTAGCTACCGTATTCCAGCATATTCTAGTTTAGCAGAAAAACATTCAACACGAGCGGACACTCCCCAGCGGATGGATGGATGGATGAATGATTGAAGCTCAACCCTTTGAATCGGGCGGCGGCGGTGCGCGCCACCTAGCCTTGAATGGTACTATATGCATGAATACCTATGTATTTACTCCTTTACTTTTGCGTTGATATTATTCACCAATCAGATAGCTTCCGTTTAGTTATTTCCACCTGTTCAAAGTCTATTTGACTTTCACTGTCTTTAAAACCCAAAGCTTTGAATAGTTCCCCGTTACATTCAACTGCAGGGTTAAGTTGTTTACAAGCAAGTATCAGGTGTTCAGCCGTTTCCTCCTCCTCTCCACACGCCCCGCACAACAAATCTATCTCCCGGTATCTGGCTCGGTACGTTTTAGTCCGCAGTACACCTGTCCTGGCCTCAAACAACAACGAGCTTCCCTTAGAGTTATCGTAAATATTTTCTTTGGCTACTTCTTGCTTAAACGTCCTGTATGTCTCTAATGCTGATTTTGTTTGCATCTCTGTTTTCCACATACCCCTCTCTGTCTCCTTAACATTTTCCTTGACGGATGATTCCTTACCTGTCCCCCCACTGCTGTCCAAGTATTTGCTTGTCAATTTTCTAGTTCGCTTTCTCCACCTTCTGTCAACATTCCTCGTGTATAAGTAACTGAAAACCTTCCTAGCCTACCGCATTTCCCGCCGTTTTCTCAACCGCTCCTCAAATGCTACCTCCCTACTAGCCTCTCTGCCCTCGAAAGAAGACCATCCCAGATCCCCCTGCACCCCAAGATTTGGTGTCTTGCCATATGCTCCCAGAGCGAGCCTACCCACACCACGTTGCCTACTTTCCAACTGTTGCCGGGTCTCCGCTCTCATACATAAAACGGCATTGGCAAAAGTCAGTCCTGGAACCATTACCCCCTTCCATATCCCTCGTACTACCTCGTACCTATTGTAGTTCCACAGTGCCCTACTCTTCAAAATCGCTGGACTTCTGTTACCTTTAGTCGTTACATATATTTCGTACTCTTTCAGATACTTAATGCCATTATTTATCCACACCCCAAGGTACTTGTATTTGTCGACTATCTCCAACGTGGCCTCCTGTATCTTATGCTCGCCGCAAATGTTATCATTAAAAATCATGACTGCTGATTTTTCTTTGCTAAACTTCAAGCCTAATCTGGTCTCCTTCTGTACCACATATGTCCATCAATCCCTGCAGATCTTCTGTATTGTCAGCCATTAATACAACATCATCCGCATACATCAGTCCTGGTAATGACTGTTCAATGAATTTTCCTTGTTTGAAAAATGATAGGTTGAAGCCGAGTCCGCTTTGCTGCATTTTGGCCTCTAAACCTTGTAGGTACAGGATAATCATCATAGGTGACAATGGGCACCCCTGCCTAAGCCCCCGCCGAATCATTACAGGCTCCGAAACCTGCTTTTCCCTTTGTATAATCACCCGGTTACATTTATATATATCTTTTAAGAAATTGATTACTCCATCTTGCACTCTTAAAGTTTCCAGAATGCCCCACAAGCCCCCTTGAAGTACACTGTTATAGGCTCCCTTGATATCCAAAAAAGCCAGCCATAGGGGTCTGTGTTCCTTTTCAGCTATTTCAATGCACTGTGTTAGTGAGAACAGATTGTCTTCTAGCCTCCTATGCTTCCGGAACCCATATTGTAGCTCTCCTAGCACCCCCTCGTTCTCTACCCATGCCTGCAGTCTGTCCTTTATAATCAGCATAACCACCCTGTAAACACTGACGTCACAGTTATAGGCCGGTAGTTATTTATATCAGCTTTGTCCCCTTTTCTCTTATATATCATTCTCATCCTACTTAGCCTCCATTCGACAGGTACTTTACCATCCATTAGCATTTTGCTCACAACCTCCCTTAATGCTTTCTTAGATTTCGGGCCCAATTTCTTTATTAACATAATTGGAATACCATTGGGGCCTGCCGATGTGCTACTTGGTAATCTCTTCTCGGCCCTTTCCCACTCTCTTTGTCCAAGCGAAAGCAGTGGATTGACCAGTCTATCCCTCTCCGACATACTGCATGTACCATTTCTCTGTTCTGTAAATTTTTCCCTCATCATGGTTCCTATATGCTCCATTGCCTCCTCCCCTTCTAACCGAGTACCTTGAATTGACCGAATTGTAATTGTAAGCCTCAAAAGTAATTACAAGCGGCCGAATTGACTATAGCGCACCAAGCGGCTGATGCGAAAACCTGAACCACACTTCCGATTTCGCTTTTGGGCGCGCGCGTTTTGAACAGAAGCTGGTACGCGTCACACCATGGCTGCGCTTGTCGGTGCGACATTAGCGCGCTGTCTTGGTGAGGAATCTTTCTTTTTTATTTATTTCGTAAAATAAATATGATTTTGAGCGATCTTTACAAGCCTCCATCGAATCTGTCCTCTGTGCAACGTGAAGTTTCATAATGTAGACTCAAGACGCCTTGTGAAGTGAGGACATGTTTATTTTGCTCTATGTAAATGCTCGTTCCAGGCTTCTGGTGCGTTCATACAATGTTGTGGCACCAGATAAGCAGCAGTAGTTCCCGTCCGAAGCTCTAACGGACGGCATCAGCTGAAAAAAAGAAAGTAAATTACAAGCATGTGTCATTTCGGTATTTAAACCTTATAGGAAAACTGCATGTAAAGGCGAAACTTCCGAAAGCAGTGAATGGGCGACATGACGGACGAAAATCAATTCGCTTTCACAAGTACGGTGTAGAAAATACCCGACTCATCCCAAACAATACCATACTAAAATATGACAAAACATCCGATTTCCAAGCGTTCCCCCATTCCTTGGCCTTATCTTCTGTTGTTGGTGCCCATATAAAGCGTCGCAAACATGTTCCAGTAAGATTCAGCTGAACGCTAAACTAACTGCGCCACAACGGCCGAGCCGTTTTTCGCCAACTGCGTCACAACGACCGGTGCGACCGCGTGAGGCCTAAATCGTTTGAAATGCAGCGCAGACTGTCGAACGAAATGTCTCACCTTGCCGTAGCCCAGTAGCGCAGTGGTGCCCTGCCGAAATGCAGGAGGAACGCAGAATACGCTAAGAGCCCGACAGACCACAGCTGCATAAAAAAAATAATAAAAATACAAACGCGACGTCGAACAGGCGAATGCTCACATGCGCAACCGGCCTCGCTTCTGGCGTGCCATTGGCTTGTCGCTAGGTGACGCAAATACGTCGCAAAGTATAAGTTCATCTATACGCAAAACATTTTAGTTTTAGCGGGAAAGGATAAAAAAGAAAAAAAAACGTTGTCTGTTAACTTCCATTTCACATTCTTTTTTTTTTTCCAACGCTCCCGTCAGTTAGCGACTGGTGTGAATACTAGCGTGACGCATTTCCTGTTGTCAGTTTTCGCCAAGTCTCCACTCTTGCTGAATTTTTCTCTGTGTTAGCCCTGCGTATCGGTGCCTTAAAAGACGATACCTCTGCGTCCATTTGCTCGTTTTATTTGTTATGTAGCGCGGTATCCTACAGCCGTGCTGAAGGGCGCCGACTGGCAGCTTGAACTGGTCGGTAAAAAAAAAAAAAATTACAAGAAAACTTGCGACAACGCACGACTCAGTGGAAAGGTAGCGCTCCTTTCGCCGTTTACGCTCTAACTATAGGAAAGCCACTACATCTTACATTCCGCACGCTCAGATCTCTGCTACGTGCGCGGATGTTTGCGCGGGCGCTTTTCCGCTGCGACCGTTCTTCGAAAGGTGGCCGCCACGACGAATGCAGCCATTGGCATTCACCGCTGTTGCAGTCCCGTCGATCACGTGCCGATTAAACCACGGGGCGAACCTTCGCATGGCTCACTCACGGCGTTGTTCGTCTCGCTTCGCAGTAATTAAGGCAATACTATTTTGCGTAACTGTTGGAAGTGCCGCCATGATAACGGCCGTTTTCTATATAACTGTAACAAACAATACGTGGCCCTATATAAACCGGCGATGTATTTGCATTGACATGATTGTAGAGAGACGGTTGGTGCCCACGGCCATGTTAACTGGACATCACTGCGCACAAAGTTGAGAAATTGATCTCATAGTAGCCCAAGATGGCGGCGTTCATGAACTGTAATAAGGACAGTCTAGAAAGCTGCACAACTTGACCTTACGAATTAAAAGGCTCCGCCGCCGCAGGCCGTTTCGCGCCAGTTGCATAGAAAAGGTAATTGACAGACTCTACAGTCATTGATTTCTGCGGCAGGCGAGGTTAATAGACGCGGCCAAGTCTACACTGCAGCGTTCACGAACAACGAATCACACAAGTGCGAACGCGTAGCCGTCTGCACGTTTTGCCTGTACCAATTCCTGCTTGTTTGCAAGCAGGTAAGCACATGGGATGAGGAATAACGAACGCTGTGCACAGCACAGTATAGTGTCTCTCGTATATGCACAATATCCGAACACAATTACCGAACTTTCGGTAATCGACGCACAATTTAGCATCCGTAGGCATGTCTGACGTGTTGAAAGTCGTCTGCCCTGGGGAGCGGACGTGTCTTTAATTTGTTTATTTTGCATATTTACGCCCAAAACCACGACTGCTGTTCTAACCTTGTCTGTGTTCGCTCGTGATTGGCAAGACGGGTTTGGTGGAGCGGGAATGCCGAAGGGGACCTCGGAAGCGCCATGTGTAGCTATTTTCATGCGGTATATTCGTTTTCTTGTGAAAACACTCGCAGAGGGACTGTTGAGTTCACTAATCACTACTCGAAGTGAGAGAGTGATACGTTAGTGTAATTTATTATAGCAACACAGCGTCATGTCTGTTTGGGAACGATGCCATAATAAGGGCGGGTCACTTCTTGGTGCTATGTCGAATCGTTCTCGAGAAGTATAATATAGGTCCTGCCATGCTTCAAACAAACAAACAAACAAACAACACTTGTAGGAAGACCGCGTGCGACAGTGAAGCAGCAGCTTACATCCTAGCGTTTTCCCTCCTTTAACTAGCGTGGACACCGACCCTTAAAGGGTCCTCCCAAGGGCGCTCACCCCACCATTACCTGGAAACCTGAGCAAAGGATGAAAAGGAGGGAACAACGACAACGAATGGAGAGGGCGTAGTTAATTAGACGTTTAATGCAAGTCAAATCACCACCCATCTATCAGCGCCTATCCAGAGGTCAACGCCGCATGGACACGAACTCTTGACGGGTTCCACAAAAGGCCCTCACCCCGCCCTTTACCTGTCAGTCTGAGCGAAGGATAAAAAGGAGAGGAGTCACATTTAATTCGACATTTAACAAAAGTCAAGTCACCACCCATCCCTCAGCTATTATCCAAACGTCAACTCAGCGTGGACACCGACTGTTGCAGGGTTCCACGAAAGGCCCTCATGGGCGTGCACGGTGTCGTAACGGAGTCGACGAGGGTGATTTACTGCCGCACAGTCTTCAGATTTGCTGGTCGACTCGCCTAGGGAAAACGACAGTATTAAAAGCGGAGACTTTTCGAGAGTGAGGACACAGAAGGTCTTGATGTGAACTAAGACGTTCAACTTGCTCCTGCATGGAGTGGGCTTCCGTACTGGAGCCGTGCAACCAAGCTAAATAAACCCTTTTTCCTTCTTTTTCTACAACTAGACGTAGTAGCCTATGGGCTTGGTGGATTCCATGCCCTGAACGCCACCCTAGCCGCAACAGCCTGTATGTGCCTTCTGGATGCCGACCACGCCCGTGACACGTTGGCGCCGAACAAAACTTTCGTGGAGTAACTCTCCTATGTAAAAGTTTATCAATTATATATCAGGAGATTATTGAGACGCGTGTGCTGTAGTATGCGCCGTTGTACGGGTGGCACGTATAGTGTAACCTGTGCTCGAGGCGAGGGTTCGTCTGAGCGGTGTTCTCCAAGGCGCGGGGGTCTGTGGAATGCATATATGGGCAAGTGTCTGGAAGGCTCAGATGCATACCTCGACGTATTTCCCAGGGGCACTCGCACCCGTAGCCCACAAGGGTGTAAGCGCTGCAGCGATTGAGGTCGCGGGCTCGATCCCTAGCCGCGGTAGCCGGATTTAGATGTGGGTGAAATGAGAAAAAAAAAGAAGAAAACAAGAGGAGAAAAAGAAAAAGCTCGTGTACTTAGATTTAGGTGCACGTTAAACAACTCGAAGTGGTCAAAATTACGTATGGGGTGGATTGGTACATCTGACATCACACAGCGCCCTCGTTTTAGCGTATCAGTAGAGCGCAGGGCGAAGCTGAGGCCCTATATCAAAAGCAAGCGTAGGCCGTCGAAGCTGCATATAGGCGTCATGTAGGGGTAAAGCTTGAAAATGAGGCAGTCGATTTTCGGAGGTATAAAGGTACATTACAAAATTTCGAAGCTATGCCGAGTGTTATCAAAAGCAAAATTAGAAGATAATGAGGAGTAAAGGAGAACTAAAGGGATGGCGCGCGAAGGAAGTTATCTTAAAATTGGCGGTCGCTTGTTTTTCACTTCAGTGTCACATGAATGCGAAGGAACCACGGATCTTTTGCTCTTGCATCACTTCACTTTTCAGTTAATGAGAGCAGCATTCCGGGCAAGTTGGTAATCCATTGCTTAAATGATATTGCGCGACATAAAAAACGACACGGACGTGAAAGAAGACGACACACCAAGCGCAAACTTTCAACTAAGTTTCAACTAAAATGACGCAGTGGCACAATAAACTTAGTTGAAAGTTTGCGCTTGGTGTGTCGTCTTCTTTCACGTCCGTGTCGTTTTTTATGTCGCGCAATATCATTTAAACTTTTCAGTTACTTAGAATGTATACTGTGCCACTTGTCCGCCCATGCCATACTCAAGCGCTCATTTATACATGCCGTACGTAATCATAAGGGTTCGGGGCACACGACAGAGCGTGCTAACGACACTTGCTGATTTCAGATCGATAGATAAGCGCGCCATTGCTCATTACAAGCTCTTATTTAACGCCGTTGGCGGTGTGACTAATTACGAACTCTGTTTACGGTAGCTACACTTCACGCTAATAGCTTATCACTGACACAGTTTTCTACATCGCTACGTGTTTGCTTTATGACGCAACAATATATACTGTCACTCCACTCGTGCGCGTGTGACTCGTGCTGAGTATGTGTATATATGTAACTTCATGCTGCATGTGACCAAGTATCGTCATATATATATATATATATATATATATATATATATATATATATATATATATATATATATATATATATATATATATAGAGAGAGAGAGAGAGAGAGAGAGAGAGAGAAAGAGATAGTGACGGGACTAGTGAAGAAAGGACGACAAAACAGACCAGTCTAATTATCTAGTATCCCTTCTTCTCATCTCCTTAGTTTGTTGTTTTTTCAGCTAGAACAATTTTTAGTCTCTCTTCACCGCGGCCGCGGCAGCACAGTGACCGACACTGCGCTGCTGAGCTCGAGGTTGCGGGTGCGATCCCGGCCGCGGCGGTTGCATTCCGATGGGGGCTGAAGGCAATATAACGCTCGGTAACCGTGCATTGGGTTCACGTTAAGTAAACCCAGGAGGTAAAATTAATTCAGATTCCCCCACTACGACGCGCCCATAGTCAGTTCATGGTGTTTGCACGTGAAACCCCACAATTGAATTTCTAACGTTTAGTCTCGCTGGAACCAGCTGTATAGCTCGGCTTAGCTTTTCACTCTTCAAACTGCAGCAGTGTTGCTCAAGAGGCCAAGCGACGGATTTTGTCGAACTGTACTTGCAGTAACGTTTGCTGAAGGGGATATGTCACGTTGACAACATTACTGCATTGCTAACACCACCACCGCCGCCGCCGACGTCCTCTTTCGTGTCCGCTGTCATGAAGAAAGCCTCTTCCAGCTATATTTCCAATCACCCCTGTCTTGCTTCACTGCTGACTCGCCCGAAAATTTCCTAATCTCGTCACATTTGCTTGTAATCAAATACGTGTTCCTCATTAACTCGAGGAGCTTGTTTGGTTACCGTATCTGTTCGAGCAAAGCCCTCCCTGAGTGCTCTCTGACCTGACCCAAGGAAATATACTAGAAGATTACCACATAAGGAAATCATTTTCGGGGTGTCGGAACGTTCCGTTTTCAGACATCACGTTAAGTCTGGATTCGGTTTAAGTTGTTCGGAGATCACCGAGATTAACGCGGCTTAACCGAATCGCGCTTCGCAAACAGTAACTAAAACATTTTCGCCAACTTGCACCACACCGGATACTAGCGAACAACTTCACCCGGCACCGGATTGCGTGACGCCGGGCGATATGCCACGGACGCCGGCTTGGCGCCCGGAAAAAGAAAATAAAAGAAAGAGAAAAAAAAAATGAAAGAAAGGAAGAAAAAAAGTGTCATGGCCGGTTGACACCGAAGAAGCGTGTGCAAAGTGCTGTTCGTGCAATTGTGTATCTCGCGTGTCATTTCTTTTTCTCTCTCTCTCTCTTTTTTTTATTGTCGGCGAGAACTAGGTGAGCAGTGAGCTGCGCCATACTATATCATTTGGTACGTTTGACAGCCCTATAGGCGTGTTTCACCGTGCCGCACAGTGAAATTAATTGTTCTGCCAGCATTTTAGTCACGCTGCAAGAGATCACGATGGCTTGTAGGGCACGCACGCGACGCACCCATGAGCGCACGTGAATGCAATTTTGGTGCAGTTTGTTTTCTTTGAGAACTCCACCCGTGTCCTTGTCCTACTATTAAAAAAAGTCTCCTTCATATGAAATGTTTTGATTGAGATGAGCGCAAGCAACATTAAACTAGTTGCAAATTCTCGAACATTTTTCTAAGCTTTTCTTGCTGTGTACGCATACTGTGCGCGCTGTGTGCATGATTGATCGCCGAATTCCTAGAATTTTTCTTGACTTACGTAGACGTCTAAGTGCATTCGACCGCCCCAGGGCACTCGACGGTTTCACTAACCGGCGTGCACCAGGGCCTTGGAGTTTTGTCCAGGCGATGGTCGGTAACTATACGAATAGTAAGTTGGTAGATGCAGCTAGATCATTTAGAAATAATTGATGTGCTGGCGGGAGGAAGAATGGATGTTCCTTAGGAGCAAACGATAGTAGAGGGCAGAACTGTGTAGAGCGCCTTTCATATGTTTAGTGTTCCATATTCTCGATTTAGGATATATTTTCACGAAACTGGACCATGCGCGCCTGAATACGAGAATTTAATATGCGTTCATACTGTCCTACAGGCTGTAGTGATCTGACTCATATTGCGGAGCAAGCGAGGCACATCAATCAATCAATCAATCAATCAATCAATCAATCAATCAATCAATCAATCAATCAATCAATCAATCAATCAATCAATCAATCAATCAATCAATCAATCAATCAATGTTCATTGATCTGCCGAACGGCCGGCTGCGTAAGTTGCGGTTCACTTTCACTGCGGGCCTGCAGCGTTGCGGGCCATGGAATCAGTCGAACAGTCAATAAATTGATCGGTGCCGACGTGTTGCCACTGGCTGAAACACAGTGATGTCGTGCGGGGCCTTTTGCTGCAAACACGATGTGTTATACCAAATACGTGAGTTATGGTCAACAATCTGACCTATAAGTTACGCCCACGATACATGTGGGATGTAAATAGCCGTTTCCTATCTCGTCCCGTATCGTTTAAGCTACATCTACAAGTTATTTGAAACCATTACGATTCAGAGGTACTAAAAGCTGCACAAACATGATCTAATGGACTTTGCGAGGTCTGCATACCTTATATATATGTATACAGGCATTACCAGTGGAAGCAAGGGCACCCAAGAAGAACGCAGGAAAGCTTTTTAGGTAGGGTTATTTGTTCACATGGGCAGCCAGTTTTAATAGCTTGCCGAAAAAAGAAAGCATTCAAACAGACACATTAAAACATGCTATTTTTGAAGTCATTCCTTTTAATAGCAGGGTGTGAGCTTTTGGTGTGGCCTGCTAGATGGCCAGCCGCGGCAGGATAGTTCTCTAGTTTTTGAGCGGACATTGTGAGAAACGCAAGGATTCCTTTTGCTCGAATCTATTCCTTCCTTGTCGCCCATGCTCATAACCGGCTGAACATGGAGATAACGTGGGTAGAAACCGGCTCGGACCACTCACAAAGCCTGAGAAGGAACAGCATTAGAACAGGATCGATTCATTATCTTAGCCATAAAGCTCTGTGCATCACCGAAATTTCAGGGGTGACGTCGTTGTGGAATACACTCGTAAAGGGACAGCTGGTTTGCCTTAACACTGGCACATGCAACAAACGCCATGGTTCAATTCAAAGTGCGCTCCAAAAGGTGTCTTGGTGCGTTACGCGCTTGAATTCAGTGCTTCAAAGGTGCGTTGGGATGTATAGTTTGAACCGGTGTTTGATTCCTCCTAAGGTAGATTTGGGCGTACTTCGTAGCCTGCTTTAACGTACCAGAGTTACTTCTCGCGTACTTTCAAGCGTGCTTTAGCGTTTCAAAGTCATGTCGGCGCGTGTACTTTGGATAGTTCTCTAAGGCACTAATCTTACGTTGTCGGCCTATGAGTTAAGTGTCATCGATTGGCTATGTGTGAAATTTGATCCTCTATATATGGATTCCGGAGCCACAACGCAGCCGACATTCGAACCTTCTATCTATACCTGTCTATACTGCTCGGTAGCCTAACGTGATCGCCGCCGCCGTATCGCAAAGGCACGTGACCGAGGTTGTCTCGGTTGTTTGCCTCCTGCCGCATTATTCACTTTTGTGAGTGAATCTTAACTGAGAATTTTTTTTCTTTTTTACGGTGTACTAGTGATGAAAGAAACCGCAGCACCCTGACCTTGCGCGAGAAGCGATTGCGAACAGCGTAATAATTTAGGCGGATAATTTTTTTTCTTCTTTTTGTCAGGTAGCGGTCATGTAAGGTGCAATCCTCAGTCTAGACACCGCAACGCCCGCGTAGCAAGCCAAGCCAAGCAGTTCGGTGACCGAAGTTCACCGCCGATCGGTGTTGCAGCGGTGAGCAGACGCTGTGTCGTATTCGCCTGCAACGTCCCGTTACGCACAGCACGACAGCTCACTCTGCGATCGTTTACTGTCTGTCAGGCTGCCATAAATAGGGCCTGTCGCACGTCAGCAGACCGCGGGGGCAGGGGCGGGGGGGCATGCACGCCTGAGTGGCGCGCCCCAGTGCGCGTGCTCGGAGGAAGCAAATTAACCGATTGCGGGGTAAGCATTGCAGAGACGGGTAGTATCGAGAGGTTCCGATGTACGCCGCGTTATGTGGAAGTGAAACAGATCAATGAATCATTCATTAAAAAAAAAAAAACACAGTGCACACCATATAATAATACCGTAGGATCATTATATATATATATATATGGGAGACGGGGGATTACTATATTATAAGATCCCGTATGTTGACATGTTATTATACACATTGTGCATATGCGTGTTTCTTCAATAAGGAGCAGTCAGTCGTGATAAGCTATAACGAACACATTGTAACACACTTTCTCCCAAATATTTCGGTTACGGAATTATGGTTTTATGCTACACGTGATCCTCATGATGACACGGGATCATAGGAATGTGACATATATGTATGTTATTTATTTTTATACTACTCAATAATGAGCAACTACTTATAACGAAAAAAGTCGTCATACACGTCCATTCCTATATGTTGGATAAAGTAATTAGCTTAGAAGGTTCATTAGTGAAATATTTTGCAATTATTCGAATGTGCATTTTGATTTCCAGTGTAAATAATGTGCGGCTCTTCGAGTAGTCCAGCTCAATCAGTAGATTTGCGCTATATGACACGGACGACATTTGAAAATTCTGTTAGCGTACCTTAAATGTATTTAAAGAAAAAGGTAATTAGATAGATAGCACGATGCGTATTTGAAGCAGAGTCAGGGCCCAGCTATAGCTGACTTATGGAAGCCTCCGGAATGCGCCGGACCAAACGCATGCCACGATAAGCGCCGGCCGATGACCGCACTGTGGTGTCTTTCCCGCACTTCGACCACGGCTTAACAATACGCGCACACACATTTAACCTCGCGTCAAGTTTGGTTCCTTCAGCGAAGCCGATGAAATGATGCGGAAATTACTCAGTCGAACTGCTTATATATGAATTCCATTGCAACTTTAATGCTTATCCGTCATTAGGTGTACAGTTGAACAAAGATTGATTTCCACCGCGTTTCTCTTTTTCCCCATAGGTTCGTATGATTATGGAGCCCCGTCTCGGTTCTCCGGACTATGAACTCGCTCATTCGACTATATCGCGTAATACGCCGTTCTTTTTTTTTTTCTTTTTTTTTTCTACGGCACTTTCGGCGCATGTCCCACGTTATACTCAGTTCGACGCGCGCACAGCGGGAGCCGCTGCGCTATCGCAGGTGTCAGCCCCGTTGGCGGTCCCGCCGTGCCGGGGGGAGTCTGTCCCTGGCTGCGGCGCACGCATTCTTGCGTGCCACGCCGTGTGTGTGTGTGTGTGTCTACGTGCGCCGGCGCTGCCTTGACGCGCGTGATCCACACGCGCCGCTCGCTGCAGCTGGACGGAGTCGGCCGTCATTCGTGCCTAACATGCTCTCGTCCCACTCTCTCTATTTCTTTTTTGTTTTTCCTGTTTACCCGTGCGTGTCGTTTGCGCGCCGCCCCTACTGCCACGGCAGTGCAGCCTCCCACCCCCTCTCTTTACAGTCGGTGCTGCATAGAGCACCCACCAGCCGAGCGCGCGCGCACGCACACGCACGCACGCATACACACACGCACAAATGTCTACGGTAAAACCGCTCGTACGGGCTGACGCCGCCCAGTTGTCATGTTGGTCATATGCCATAAGCGAAGGCGGCCGGCCAATGACAGAATACTCTTACGAACGAATGACTTTGTGAATCAGAGCCCCGGATATTTGAGGGACTAGCTAGCAGGCATAAACGAGATGCCGGTCTTCACTGGTGTGTGAATGCTGCTGTCGCAATAAATGTGTCCGGAGCCGAAGGGAACGCTGAAGTATTGCCGCCTTTCAATTTTTTCTTTCTTAACTACCTGCATTGAGGTCTCGCCAACCAACTTACGGTACACACACAGCCAGGTATGAAGTCATTGATATGTCCCAGTTATGTATTGGTGGCAGCCCGCTATAGGCTAAAGTAATGATAAAGCACCTTCATGATTTTAAGTGACTCAAATCAGACATTGCGTGTAGCCGCTATCTGGGGCTCCCCCCAAACAAACAAACAAACAAACAAACAAACAAACAAACAAACAAACAAACAAACAAACAAACAAACACACACACAAACAAACATTTCGTTCGTCGCGTCACGCAGTACGTGCAGTGTCAGTTACGCATGCCTAATTTTCACACTGCCATGACGACCTCGACAAAAACATGCGCTCTGGACGGCTGTTTAGCCAATCGTAACAACGCGCACTTTTCCTCGTGCAACCCAGACAGTCGTCACCTGTAGCGAGTGGATCACTCTTACAAGCTCTTCTTAACCGTTCCTCGCGGCCTGATACTGCAGTTTCCCATGTTTGCTGATGCAAATCCCCGGATCCATTGTATCGGGTTCGAAGTTGCGTCGTTGCGTATACATAAGGTATCCGTTTGTATCGCATATGTCATTCAGCTGTGCCCTGTTACACGTGCGGCCTTTCATGGGCGAAAGTAGAATATTTTCTGTTAAGTTGTCGCAAGTTTGAGCAACACAGACGTGCTTCGATGTCCGCAGTTAATCGCATTGGCAATCGTCCTTTCAGTGTATGCAGAAACGTTGCTTGGGCCTTTCAGTAGCACGTCATTTTAACCGCATAAAAGCCTTAATAATATGCTTTAATGAGGGTGATGTTGTTAACACGTATCATATTATTGCATATTTTATGTTTATTTTGGGGTATTAGATTCACTTGATCGATTTATGGTCGGCTCGTCGGAGAAATTGTAGAAGATGTATAGATGAGGCAGGGTATATAGGATGACGACGATGGACCGGTACTGATCAGGATGACAGTGATGACAGCTGTGTGGATGGTGAGGATGAAATAACTGCGCAATAATGCACCTAGGTCCGTATTCACAAAAAAATACTTTTTTCTAGAACAGTTTCTAAGAGCACGTACGAGCGACCTGACATGTTGGACACATTAGCAAGGGTGGCCGGCCGGCCATTGGTAAACGGATCTTAGGAACAAAAGACTTCGTGAATTCGGATTCTCTTTATTTAGTGTGTAAGAGAAGCAGCAGAATGTATGTTGCATTGATTGGTTGATTGATTGATTTCGTTTAACTTCCCGAAGCAACCCTTGAGCTAAGAAGACAAGACATATTGGAGGGCCCGGGATCAATTTTGACCATCTGCAGTTCCACCCGCGAAGACATTTTCTTTCTTTCTTTTTTTTTCTTTTTTTGCTCTACTCCTCCATCAGAATGCGGCGGGGCCGGGTATCGAGCCCGGGACCTCGTTCACAGCACAGCAGAACTCCGTGTAGCCAGAGCCGTTGCGGCAGGTAATTCCTTCAGGTGATTGCAACTCCCTGCGAGGGCACGCAGGGCAGAGAGGGGGGAGGGGGACTCCCACCGTGCGGAGCGGTGGGTGCTTGCGCGCCGGAATTTTTCAGCCGCAGCTTATAAACGTTCCCAGGAACAAGAGTGCCGCACCCGGCGGCCAGTGTAAACAAACTCGCCCTTCTACCTCGGACGTGACTGCTCCCGGCCGGCTCTACTCGACCCTCCGCTCTGAAGGCGAAGAGAGAGAGAGAGAGAGAGAGAGAGAGAGAGAGAGAGAGAGAGAGAGAGAGAAAGGAGGGGCTTTACGAGTCCTGGGGATCGTCCATAAACAAGGCCGTAAATATGATCGTACCTAAAGAAAGAAAGAAAGAAAGAAAGAAAGAAAGAAAGAAGGAACGCGGGAAAGAAGGGGGGCAATGTATCTCGGGAGGAAGACGCTCCTGAACGCCTCTCGAGGTTCACTTTTTTTGATGAGATCGCGGTCAGTTCGAGAAGTCGCACGTTTCCTTCCTTATTTACCGCGCTTACGACGAACACTGGCGGTGCACCCTCCACCTTTGGCGGATCGAAGGGTTTTGGGGAGCCCAGGGGGGTTGCGGTCGTAAGCTAATTGAGCCCTCGAAGCCTCACCTCGCGCCTTTGAACTTCTTAAGGGCTTACTGCCCTCGGCACCTCCCGCCCCCGTCGACGCTGTATCACCGGTAGTCTGCCGTACCGTATAGTATCGGCGTGGTATTACCGGATGAGGAATTCGCGTCATTGCGAGAGAACTCTTGTTGGAGAGTCTTCTTTCGTGGCTTGTACACGCTTGGGTTTGTGCCGGCTCTCGACGCAACGCGGCCTCGTCATCGCGTTCGGGTTGTAGTTTTCGCTCTTTTTGTTTAGTTGTGTGAAGGCGGGGGTAACAGGCGTCACTATGGGAGTTTAGAAACCTGACATTACCGCGGCCTGGAAAAAAAGGGGGGGTGGGGAGGGGCAATATTAAATTCCAATAAGTTCTGCTCATTCGCTGGCGTTATGTCGATACAAAAACTGGTGTGGCTAATTGAATGATGCATCTCTCTCTCTCTCTCTCTCTGAGGAAAGAAAGCTAAAAACAATAAGGAAATACGGTAGTGCAATTTAACATTGTAAGGCGACAGGCTGTCATGCGCAGGATGCCTCGCATTCGGTTATGGTGTCTTGCTCCGCACCTTTATTTCTTTCATTTGTGAGTAACCAATCATGGATAATCGAGCGTCCGCGTGCCCCTGTCGATCACGTGACACGCCCTCGAGTATAGGAAACCAGCGTGTCGCATAATAAGGAAATCGTTCCCGGTTCAGCGGTGTGCTGAAACATCTATACGAGTCGAGACGGACCGCTATTTCCTGGGTGCTAACTGCTGCGAAGCGTTCGTGTGCAAGGCATAAAAAGAACCGCGAGTAACGGATGTTATGTTGGACAACGCTAATTTAAGCCTAATTTTGCTCATGCGACGAAGAAAGGAAAGTGTTATGCTTTGTCGGAAACACGAATTTACGTTCGCATATGCAATAAAAGAACATTTTTATTTTTTTTTAAACAATGAGAAAGTTGGCAGTGTACCTAGCTTTTGGAGATATTTGGCGAGGTTAATGCGATTATCAGCAATTATTTTAATGGCGCGTAATTAGTGATGATATGTTTTATATGTCATGACGACTATTATGACGATTATTGTGAAAATTATGATGATGGAAGTAAATAGACAGAGTTGTCATATATATGTACAAGTGCAGAGTGTTTATAATAAAGATCTTGACGAAGCACGTGAGGTGCCGGGCTCCTTTCTCGCGCGTGAAATTTTTCATTCCCGCATCTCAGTAACGAAACTCTTTTCACTTTTACGCCAGTTGTAGGTAATAAATTGTACGTCCGACATTCTTTCTTTCTTCTTTTTTTTCCTTTTTTTTTTTCACGTGAAGCACTTTCGCTGTCGACTTTGTCTAACAAAGGTCACTGCAGATACGCGCGCAGCATGAATCGCATGCGGTGTTGTTTTCAATTTGTATTCGCCTACGCGAGGTCGCAAGATAGAATAATGAGCTGCGTCCGTAGGGTAACACACCTGACCCTGTTCTAGTTTGCCTGAGCGGTCTCTGTGCGTATGTGTTGAACTTCACGAGTTATTTACGACATATACATTGAGCTACCTTTAGTGTCGTAAAAAAGGACGACCTATAAATTCGTTCAGCAGCTGCTGCCAGTGATTTCTTTGTTGAATTTACTGATGAAACCAACTGCTCAAACAGCTTGAATGCGTCGACCTTGTTGCATTTTCTGGTCGTTAGATCCCCGTGCTCCACAATGTTTCGTTCACAATGCTCCGTTCATCTAGCTCGACTGTAATTTTGTTCCTTAGAAGAGAGAGAGAGAGAGAGAGAGAGAGAGAGAGAGAGAGAGAGAGAGAGAGAGAGAGAGAGAGAGAGTAGCGGTGATGATGTACACCGCGTGTTCAGCATGATCGCAGTTTAAGGTGACCACTCACGCTTCGGCTTGCGCGATAGGTAACAATTGTAATAGACCACGAATGTCTACATAACTATATTATATGCGTACTTGTCCTATACCTGACGAGCCGGGTTATCCACCTCTTTCTCTATGAAGTTAAAGAAACGTTGCTGTGGCATAGGCTTTATTGTCATTTATGTTAAGTTAGGTTTGGTAATACTGTACAGTGGCTCAACCTGATGATGAGTTGCTTTCTGTTGGGGGGGGGGGGGGGCAGCCTAGCTGGTTCACAAGATGTAGTATGTTCGGCGGCCATGTCGCTTCTCTTGTATGCAAAACTTACTTGAGATTGGAAAGCATTATATATATATATATATATATATATATATATATATATATATATATATATATATATATATATATATATATGTATATGTATATATAATATAGTGTGTGTGTGTGTGTGTGTGTGTGTGTGTCTTAAGTATACACTGCATGGTACAGCGGTTGGCTAAAGTATAAAGCGCCTGCGCTCGCTCGTAGCAGAAAGTGAAGGCCTCTTAAGTTTCTCGGCGAAGCCGCGTTGCAGTTGGAGAACTTGTCGCAGTAAATATAGAACGCCGCAGCGCGTTTCCGTCTCCGCAGATTGCGCCGCACTGCGCGTGATACGCGGATAACGCGCTCCCAGAGCGCGCCGCGCTCTTAACCACATATATGACCCTTATCTCCATACCTTCGGAGACAAGGGAAGACCGTGTTTTTTTCGTGGACGCACAAACAAGCGCTTGACATATTTTGGCCTGCCAAGAGAGAGAGAGAGAGAGAGAGAGAGAGAGAGAGAGAGAGAGAGAACAAGCGCTTGACATTTTTTGGCCTGCCAAGAGAGAGAGAGAGAGAAAGAGAGAACAAGCGCTTGACATTTTTTGGCCTGCCAAGAGAGAGAGAGAGAGAGAGAGAGAGAGAGGTACGGACAGCTTTCGGAGTCGACGAGGAACGCAGGCGCGAAAGAAACCCGGCCGCGCCTGGACGGGAAACGGCCCGTTGAAATGCACAGCCGGCGATAGCTCGCACAAGTAGCGCACTGCCGAGTCGGCGAGCCCTTATCGAAACGAAGCGAGTGCAGTGACTTTGGTTTCAGTTTTGGCGAACAGCCTTCGCTTACGGTGCAGGTATAACGAACAAGAAGAAGGAGAGATAACGAGTACAAGTATATGGCGAGAACTGGGCGAGCGTCAGAAAATTGCTCTGAATATTAACAACGGGGAAGCAGGAAACAGAACTAAAAAAACAATGAGGAAATATGATTCTGCAGTTTAATGTTGTGAGGCGATATCCTGTCGCGTGCAGGATGCCTCGCATTCGGCTATTATGTCTTGTTTCGCGTCGTTATTTCTTTAGTCTTTGGGGGACAACTTAGTTAATCGAACGTCCACGCGTGCCTGTTGATCACGTGACGCGCCGTCGATTATCGTAAACCTGCGTATAGATTAAGCAAGGAGATAATGAGGTTTAACGCGAGAAAAGGCGGAGAGGTTGGCCGGAGGGGCACGCCTCTGACCTGCTAATCGACTCGGCGATAGATAGGAGAGGCGAGATGGACAAAAGTGGAGGAAGTTGAGACGCTTGTATGGAGTAGGCGAGGCACTTTCTACCTCATTCTCACAACAATTAACTGTGTATAACGAAACAGAACAGGCTGACGAATGGAGGTGAAATAACGCAGTGTACTGAGCACCTTGGCCCGTATTCACAAAAAAACTCTTACGCTATAGAATTGTTCGCAAGAGCGAATTTCAGCCGATCCCGACGCTGGATACGTTATTAACGAAGTTGGCCAGCCAGTCGCAATGAACATTACACGGACAACAGACTGCGAGTTCCTTCCCTGTGCCCATACTCACAAGAAGCCCTTACGCTTGAATTGTTCGTAAGAGCAAAGTTCGGAGAATCCGGATGGTGGATATATATTATTAGCGAAAACGGCCACTTAATGGCAATGAATACTTACGAACGAGAAGCTTTGCTAATTCGGCCCCTGCTGTCCGATGTGTCACAGGCGCAGTGTTATCGACTTTCTCTGGCCGAAGTGTTCTCGTTCACGCCTCGCACTAATACGTTTATGGAATATGGTTGCAAACATCCATCTCACTGCTGGCTGGTTGATACCTCGAAACCTGCGATATAGCAGAGTTCGGCCTTTCTTTTCTTTCTCTGTATAGTTTTGTTATTGCGCAAAATTTTCCGTTCTGCGATAAGATTTTCACATTCTTTCCCCGCTTTTCTGTTCAATCGAGGTTCGCGCTTCCGCGCATAACGCTGTGTGTAGACGACACCGGCCCCGTCTTTGCTCTGTATGCGTCCTTAGTGAATCTAATTCACCTCTCTGTGCCTTTCTCGGGTGCGCTCGTTCCCCGACCCGCCGTGAAGCAGTTTCGAATTGATAAACCTTGCAGGCGCCGTCTTCGACGATCGCTTCCACCAGGGGGCGACGGCGGAGGGCTCGCCATGCCGTGTGGGTCGATCAAATTCGTCTCAGCATCGCGTAAGGCGGGCGGGTCAATTCGGCTGTGCCCTTTTCCGAGCGCTGGTCATTTTACTGTGAGCCACTTTTTTTTTTTTTTGCCGGTAGTAGGAAAGACACGCGGTCTCTGATTATGCGTAGGAAAAAGAAACGATTTGGTCAAAATGTGCTCCGCAATGGCAACAAAAAAAGAATGACTAAATAACTGTGATAACAGAAAATAAGACTTTAATGGTGCTGCCAACCATTAGGCCACGTGAACCATTCGTCCGAGGCCCTGAGCGCAACTTACAAAAAACAAACAGTAACAAACAAATAATCCATGCTATACTCTGTGAACGAGTTGCAGCATTATATCGCGTAAACGTTCAAGCAAGGGAAAAGTGTGAGACAGTAGTCGAACTCGATCGTTGCTAAACAAGGCACCGCCTTTATTTACATTTATATGTATACATGTGTTAATATTTAGATATCACTATCTCTCGCTGCTATACAGCAATTAATCGCGCGAGTCGCCTAACTTGCAAAGTTTTGTAGCTACCAAATTGCGAAAAGTACTTTGAGCAGGCTACTAAATACTTCCGAAATGCTAGTTATCGTGAAAGTTCTATTGACTCGCAGCAGCGTCTGTTTCTCGAAGCGAGTACCCGACATTCCGCCTAGCCCCTCAGCAAAATCTCGCCTGTGTCTCGAAGAGTGAATGCAAGTTATGCTTGGAAAAGCAGGTTCGACTAGCAAGCTTAACCCCCCCGAGTTAGTTGCAAGCTACCAGATAACAGAGTGACACGCATTTAATATACAGTAACAACGAGTGGAGCGTTGTGTGGAAGTCGGCGCCCGGCAGCGCCGAGCGAAAGAGGCGCCAGAGGGGGCGCGAACCCCGTCTCACGCCACTGTGTCCCTTGTTTGCGCATTCCAGCGTCCATTGTTGATGGCCTGGGTGAGGGTGGAAGGCATGGTGTGGTGGAACGGAACTCGCGGCCTCGGCGGCGGCCAAGCGGGTATATGCAGCGTGCGCAGCAGCAACAACAAACACTAACGGTGTGCGTGTGTGCGTGAGTGTTGCAGGAGAAGCATGCACAAGCGGCGACGGCGGCGGCAGCGATGGCCTGTTGCTCGCCTCTGGACCGCTCGCATAACCCAAACGATCCCGCACATAAAAGCGCGCGCGCGCCCTGCGTATAAAAAAAAAATAAAATAAAGGAAGATGCGGTGCATGATGCATTCAGCGCGGCGGCCCGGGATGCGCTTCGAAAAGGTGCCTCGTCGGGACCCGAGGTGCTCGCCGCTGTCTTGTCGGGCACCGTTCCAGCTGGCAGGTCAGATCGTCGCCGCCACCGCCGTTGCCTCCGCCGTCGGCGCCGTGGTAATGGCTGGAGGAAATGGTGGCGGTGGTGGCGTGAGGAAAGGGGGTTGGGAAGAGGCAGGGCGTGTGCGCGGCGCTGGCCCCGGAATGCAAACGCCCGCTCCGCATGCGTTGCTGCCGCTGCTCGCGCCACCGCAGAAGTACTGCAATGTCGTGGAAGCTGTGCGCTTGCGAGAAATGCTTTGTTGCTCCGTAAATGCTCTGTGCACCCATTCATCTGTAAAGTCCGTAGATTTCTGTGGACTGCCTATGTAAAGACGCTATATACTTTCCCTCGATGCTCCAAATGCTGGCCGCTGCATCTGCTTGCAGATGTTGCCGAGGCCACAAACATAGGCCCTGCCTTTTTTTTTTTTTTTCTCACTTTACGCCGTTGGGGACTTATGCATACTGTGCGACTCCATTAGCATCTCTGAAATAGATTTGACGTTTCTTCTTCATTAATTCATTTTTTATGGTCTATTGTTTTCTTTTTTGTGTTTCTTTCACGTTCTCTCAAGCAGCTCGGGAATACGAGCTTCGGGATGCTTCGTGAATATGGGCCCCGATTAACTAAGGCCAGGTCGATTCACGATTAGCCGGCACCCACGATCTAAACATCTTTTACGTTATTTGCCAAACAGTAATTGCCATGGGTCGTTCCCACACTTCCGTTATTTAACACTCTGCGCTCGATACACTTTCCTGTAAAGAATGCTACGTTACGCTATTAATACGCGCATGCCTTTCGCGATCTGAAAGAACTGGATGCTGTTACGATGGGCCAGCGTGGGTCTAGCCTCCCCTGCCTCACTGCGACGAATCGCTTCGGAAAGCTAACAGTGCGTCGCCATCGGACAGAGCTTCGGCGCCCGGAAGGCGAAACACTTTTGGCGGACCGACTATTTTGTTGGTTCGCTGTCGCCTTCACGGACCAATGGGAGCATGAAAACTCCCGGAAAAGAGTATTCTAAGGCATTCCCTCGCGGACTCCGGTAACCGCCACTGTCGTTTGACAGACGCTCCAGCTAACTGCCAGGTCATCCCAGGAACCAAGACGTACCAGCTTGAGTCAAACGTGACAGTCCCCGTCTACGAAGTTCTCCTCTTTCCTGTGTGTTCCGTGAACAAAGGTGCGGGAGTGATTGTGGGAACCCTCGCCCACAACGCGGGTCCTTCCACGACTTTGGACGCTCCGATTTAACGAAGGAGGGCGACAGTTTTCCCTGGCCTAGATAGGGATCTAGGGATGACAGAGGGGGGGGGGGGGGGTTAAAGCGAACTTTTTTGGCTACGCGGAGTGTTTCACTTCAGTCATGCTAGACTGATGAGACGTAACGTTCTCCACTCCTCATGTAGATATTGTAAATAAACCCAGTGCTCCTCGTTCTCGACGAGATCATGTTCTTCCCTTCAACAAGGTCCTTACCGTGGATGAGTCGGACCATGGCACGCGCCAGCTGCCCCTTTTGACATGCCCGAACTCAACTCTTACAGTGCGCAGGGTTACAGAAACGATATGCACGTTTGATAATAGATGATGATTATTTTTGGAGGACTTAGAGGAACTGTTGTCCTCAAAGGATGGCAACAGTTCTAGTAGTCTCCGCTGCAAAGCGCGCCGTGCACCTGTTACAAATCACTGTCAAAGCTGCACTGAAGGACACCACTGAGTTTAGCTCTTATGAAGCCCTTATGAAAACTTGATTTCTATTTATGTGGTGTGAAAACGTTGTTTACCAGTGGAGGAAATTACGCGTGCAAGTTTCCCTTCTTGAATTTCGCGCCGTTACCGCGGCGCCGGTATCGGAGCGTGACGTCACTGATGTCAAGGTATATTCAAATGTCCGTACCGTTTTTTGTTGGGAGAAATTTTAGAAAACATTTTAGGCGAAGCCACTATTCCTCTACAACTGTAGATTCACTAGTTCACTAGTCCAGCTAGATCCTGTCCCAGTCTGATGACGTCACGAAGAGCTAGAGCGGAAACTTAAAGCCCGTTTTCAGGGCATTATTCACGAAGCTTTGCATTCCTAAGTGTTTGCCAGTGGCCGGCCGCCTTCGCTAATGATATGTCCACTGTCTGGATTGGCTGAGATTTTTTTCTTACCAACATTTCTGTAGCGTAAGTGCTTTTTCTTTTTTAATGAATACTGACCAAGTTCTACCGCGTCATTTCTGGTCTTATACCAAGACTCTGCGCACGTTAGGACGTACCTTTACAGCATTCCAGAAGCGCAATGTTCGTTCCACTGCTCTTTAACTTAACATTCCCTTGAAGGCGTTTTCTCTTTCTGTTGTGAATCCTAAGCCCAAACATGGAGAGCTTTGTAAACATAATTGCCTTTTGGTTATTACTTAATCCGGACTTGAGTGAATTTGTTGATTCGGCGATATCCTATACAGAACGAACTAGATAGCCCCGGCTACGATGGCTTGTGTTGTTCTCTGGGCTTGCCGCTTGAGAGGATCGCGCGCCACGCCGGATGTGCGTGGCTTACGTATACCGGCGCACACACCACAAACGACCTCGGCTTCCGTCTCGTAAACACGCAGAGGCGCGCACCGTGGGAATTTGCAGTGTTGCACTAGGCGGTGAACGAACCGCGTACTACGGGACAGACGCGTATCGTGTGTCGTATTATAGGTGGCACAGTTTGTGATAGTGGCGCGCCTGAAAAAAACACGCGACGTCATTTTATCGCTAACTACATCTTCGCCCGGTGCGAATAGCTTGTGACAGTCTGTATAGACGTCTTATCGGTTTATTTGTCTCCTTATGTATTCTTCCTTAAGGGATAACTTTTATAGACGCTACACATAAGCTGCACAACTACCGTAGTCTGACCGTGGCTATATATACATGTTAAATGCATAGGGAACAGCGTACGAAAAAGAAAAAGAAAGAAAGAAGAAAAGCTTCGTCTGCATAAGAATAATTTGTCATTAACCAGTTCATTGGCTTTGTGCCCGCCGCATGACTCCGTGGCGCCATTCTTACGAACCGTTGCAAGGAATGCTTTCTGAGTTTTGGCACAGTTGAATAAACGCATGTATAACGCTCTGCGTCAGTTTATGGTGCAAGTCATTGTCTTCAGCGTCACGATCTCTCAACGTGGGTGCAGTATGAGCTTGCTCTTGCGTACGGTGAGATATTTATGACTCCAAGAGTAAGGTTGTTAGCCACAGCATAAACTAGCACTCTTAAGGGTGCGTGCGTGCGTGCGTGCGCGCGTGCGCGCGTGCGCGCGCGCGTGTGTGTGTGTGTGTGTGTGTGTGTGTGTGTGTGTGTGTGTGTGTGTGTGTGTGTGTGTGTGTGTGTGTGTGTGTGTGTGTGTGTGTGTGTGTGTGTGTGTGTGTGTGTGTGTGTGTGTGTGAATAAAATTTATTACAGAGACCATGCTGCTAATGCACGAAGATGGGCGGTGACCATATTCCAGACAGCCTAGCCCTGTTCACCAGCCATAGTTGGTCCTCAGGTCTTGGGCTTCTCAGCTGCTCCTCCGCATTGGTCTTCTGCTAGTTCTCGGATAGGCGTTGTCCGCAGTTTCTTTTTGCACTCCCAGACCACATGATAAAGGGTGCTTGGAGTATTGCAGAATTGGCACTCTCTTCTATATGTCGAAGGGTACATCGATCGCATGTAGTGGGGTGCCGTGGAGATAATTTCGGCTTCTTCTCCCATAAGTTTGCAGTGCAGGGTGCAAATTAAAAACAAATTATGTAGACATTACACTTGAATGCGTACACAATTTCTTGCAGACTGGCCAAGATATAGCATCGGGCGATCTGGCCCTTGTAGCGGCAGCTCCGCATTTTTTCGGTGCATATACGCTGAGTGGTTCTGACGCGACGGGTGCAGCGACGCATACGCTACGTACACTGCATCCTTTATAACCGATGTGTATGTACTTCTTGCAGCTCGCTGACGGAAGCTGTATGTCCTCTCACTGCGTTGCTCACACGCGCATGCGTGCTGCAGTTTATTTGCGGAGTTAGGCGCACTATTCCGGACGCTGGCGTACGGCGTGGCCTTAGACTTATTTTTGCCTGCGTGTAGACATTTTATTGACATTTACCGGCGAATTTCGCCGAATTTCAGTCGACAGTATGTGCGTTGGTGGGTTTGTAGGCCTGTAGCTGTAGCCGTGCACTTTTGGTTGACCCTTACCTGTCAGGTCTTCCCAAGTTATCTTCGCCATTAACGAGAAAATAAAATAAGGATGACGTCAAACAAAGAAAAGGCATTGAATATATTTTGAAATTGTCTGGCGTAAATTAGCTAGCGTGCGCAAATGTGAAACGTGGTCGGGATGGTATAGCTGCAACGATGATCGGTATCGTAACGTTGAAATGCAACACACACACAGGTGTCCATGAAAAGGGTCATGGTACTGCTGGCCCGAAAAGGATCCGCCTGTTTGAAAGCTGTTTTCAGTGCCTGTCTCTGGGGTTGAACAACTTTCCTGTCGTTGGCTTTAAATGGCAGTGTGCCCGGAATTCGCTTGGAGCGAAGGCTAAGTAGTTGTAACTCACTCACGCTCCGGTGGCTTTGAGCGGGGGCAAAAATCACGGCTCGCAGATACTGACGCTGCTTGTTAGGCACGTTTACCACTTCCAAGTTATACTGTGCCGTACACCTTGGCCAAGACGGATGGTGGCCTTGGCAGTGCGCTCTTAGATGACAATGTCTGATATTTCTACTGCGCTACACGGTAGTTAAATTGCAGTCTACGCGTGGTGTCTTTCTTTAGAGCTGTGCTCAGACGTTCCCTGAAAGCGGCAAGTGGCAGCATGACAAATATATGTATACACGCAGGATCCGACGTAACACACGCAGGAAAGAGACGCCGAACTTTTTGGAAGTAAGATGTGCTTACGTAACGTTTTCGGCTGGTGGACCAGCCTTCGGACGAAGGCTGGTCCACACACAAACACACTCACACACACACACATATATACACACACACGAGAAGAAAGGGGTTCACTGGGGGCCCCGATTTTTATTAATCATAAGAAGCCAACAAACAATGGCACCAAGGAAAACATAGGAGAAATTACTTGTAGTTACTAACCGAAATAAAGACACGATAAAGTAATGGAAATGAAAGTGGATGATAAAACAACTTGCCTTAAGTGGGAAACGATCCCGCGTCTTCGCATAAGCGTGCGATGCTCTACCAATTGAGCTACCGCGGCGGTTTTTCCGATCCACTTTCTTGGGTATTTATACTTTACTACTAGAATTAACCCTTTAATATTCATTAATTTATCATTTATTTAATTCAGTTAGTAACTACAAGTAATTGTCCCTATGTTTTCCCTGGTGTGGTAATCTTTGCTTTATTGACCAACAGTATCGGTCCGTGGACTTACCTTCGTCAGGGGTTACAGGCAGCAATGGCAACGCGATCTGGCTTCGGGAATCTGTACAACTTGGAGTGGCAATAACATAACGCTTTGAAACATGTTCCCTTGCAACGCTTGGGGGTAAGCGAGCGACAATCGGAGCGATTAAAACACGAGAGAATATGTAACCCGTGTAACCAACATACATAACGAAATGCGCAGAGTTGTGCCTTATCTAAGCATACATAGACCTAGGACGAGGGGGGTGGGGGGGATGTGTCCAACTGCACACTCAATACTGTAAGCCGGCATGTCTGGGAGGTAGCGGGGAGGACTCCCTTCCCCTTCGTTGGTTCCGCCATTGGCGTTCCGCAATTAGGCGTTCGCTTCGCCAACAAAGACGATGTCGGCTCCTCTACTGGTACACGAGGAAAAGAAGAGAACGGCTCGCGAACTAACGTAACGAAAAAAAAAAAACAATTGATAGCAGTAGCAGCTCTGATTTTGCGTCCTGAAGCTTCACTACCCATTGCGAGGTATATGCGTCGAAGTGGAGGAACGCAACAGATTAATCTCGCCACGTGGAGAGCGGCAGCGCTCACCAAAGTCGAAGCACGCGAGCGTTTCTTCCATACCGGCTTCGTCTCGGTGCGCGCCCTCCCAGGAGTCCGGGAATAGAAGCTCCGCGTTCAATATGAGAACAGCATAATGCACCCACCGCGCCGTCGCCGCGGCGGCTAACGTAACAAAATGCAACGCGCTGTATATGCATGGGGTGACTCACTACAGTCAGGCTTACAACTTCTGGTGCGCCATGTAGTCGTGTTATATACCGTCACGCGCGCGATGCACGCACACACTGGCGAGTGCACGATCCACCGCGCTGGCGCGAGAGCTGGTCCGCTTCTGCGGCAAAGACCGGACGTCCTATACGCTGTTCTGTACTCGTACACAACGACGGCGGCGACGCTGCTTTCGATCTCGTGTGTACACACACGTCACATCGGGCTATACGCAACCGAATAGAGCAGCGAGCGGCCTTGACGACGGCTGAGGGGGGGGGGGGGGGGCGCGCGTATAACATACATACACAAGTACGTACGTGCTCCACGGTAGCGCGACACCGCAAAGAAAACGCGCCGTCGCAAGTCTACCCTGTAGATATACAGAAGGAAGCGAGGGAGAAGGAGGAAATTGGGGAACGGTTGATGTGGGGTGAATGTGTGCGGCTTTCTCGATCGAGCGAGCACAACGAGACATCTATACGCCGGGTCCCGGCATTGCGAACTCGCACGAACGCACGCACGCACGCGCGAGCGCAGTCTCCGGAGGAAATTGCCTCCGACAAAATCGGACTTTCCACTCGGGCTAACCCGTCGCGTCGGGCTTCGTATGCGACGGGACGGTAAGAGTGGGGCGTGCTTCGGGGCCCGTGCATTAGCGCCAGCGCGCGCGTGAGACAATCGGATCTTCTTTCCGTGTCCCCCCCACCCCCTTCCCCACCCCCACTCTGTCGAGGCGAGGCGGTTGCTCGAATTGGGTGTGCACACACACGCCACACGCGAGAACGCGCTCTCTGCTTTTTTTTTTCTTTCCTTTTTTCTTTGTTTTGCACTCGCGGCTTATCCTTCTTGCGTTGCTCTGTGCTGTCGGGCTATTTTATTGCGTTCCCCCGGTTTGCTGTGTTCGGTTCCTGTAGAGACGTGTCCGGGCGCGTTGTTTGTCTCGGATATTTGGCCCGTTTCCTGGACTGAATCTGAGAAAATGCTCTTCGTGGTGGAATTGGAGATTGTGCCAATTCGAGAGCTGGCCTTCCATCTCATGAGTGGCATGTACAGGCGATGTATACTCCTTACCGCAAAGCATTACAATTACACTGCGATATAGAACTATATTATGCTGTTCGAAATTAGGCATTTCGAAAGCGTTAAGTCTTCGCGCGTGAAAGTCAGGAGGCGTGGAGTACTCCGCTTAATCATATCTACTCACTAGTCATCTAATCGCTTTTTAGCCAAGCTCGAAGTCCATAGACCTTCTATGTGGCAGTTTAAACACTTCACAAAATAACAGCTATAGAGTGTCTAAAAAAACTTTCATAGCTGCCTCACGCGAACCCGCGCGCCTGCGATCGCCTGTATGGGCTATGCTCGGCGGTATCGGTGATAAGAAAATAATGAACCTGGAAGAAGACGATCCTCACAACATACGTCTCCATTTCCGTAATCAGTGGTTCGTTTCGCATCAAAGCCAAATTGCGCATATGTGTCTAGGCCGCAGAATATACTGCTGCATAGCCCACAGAATAGGCGTATAATTACGTGGCTTTTCACGCTCGTCTAAACAGCAATTGCTTCGCGCGCTTTAACTCATGGAAGGGGAAACCGCGGGTCACGCCAGTCTAAATTACACGACATTCACTGCGCAAGCAATATAATGGGTTAACAGTGGTTCTCTTCTTTTTTTGATTATTTACCGACGTTTGATGCGTGTTACCGAGTGCACTTGGCTGGAAGTGTGGCCCTGTGCGGGCTGCGTTCCGGCGCTGTCGTCCCGTGTTAGAGAAGACGCTCCGCCAGGGCTGTGGCGTTAAGGGGGGGGGGGGGGGGGGTGTTGCGAGGGCTCGCTCGTACAGCCGGTTTCGCAAACACTACGGCGACGAGTGTGTAACTAACGGCTTGCCCTGACGGCCGCTATGCCGAATCGTCCTTGTATACTCCACTTTGCGGACGGGATGCTCTTCCATCCGAAGCTCATTTCCTGCTCAGACGGACATAGTAAGAAAAAAACGAGAAACTGGAAAAAAATAATTCTGATTGACAACATAGAGCGTTGAGTCCGCTATAGCCAGCCGCCTGCAAAACTCTCTGTCTCTTTCTCTCTCTCTCTCCCTCTCTCTCTCTCTCTCTCTCTCTCTCTCTCTCTCTCTCTCTCTCAAAACCGAAAGCAAAGGAAACGTGTCCGATTTAACTGCAGGAACGCTGCCGCAAACAACAGCCTGCTCAATTTTTTTTTCCCGCCTAACATAGTTTCGAAATAAACTTCTTGCCTGCACTGCAGAAGTGGACGTGACCAATTACTTTCGCTTTTTGACCCTATGCGGCACGAATTCCGCTGACCACTCAGCCCTTGCCGATGGACGCACGCACATTCGCCATCTGTAGACAAGCTGTTGCAGCGTCTGATCACGGAACTTGGCGACGCTGGAAGTCCGGCTGGCGCGAGGCGCGGATCATTCGCTTTCTGTTTCTCAGCGGTATGCCACGAGTCAACCACCGGACTTGGAGGCGGCTACACGAGCATTCGAAGGAGTCACGTGTACGTTGAAGAGCCCCCGCTGCCGCATTGACCGTATACGAGCGCATGTAGGCTGCCACTCTTATACTGTCTTTTGTCTATAGAATGTTTGTAGACGTGCGTAGAATGTGGCCAAATGGACAAGACCTAAGAGGAAGCAAAACAAGCTTCCTATAGACTACCTAAATTCAATTTTATGAGGGTGCCTTGCTCAGAATTGGACGTCTGTGCAGAGGAATTGCTCCGCGGTGCACGAAGAAGGTCACGCCACTTGTGCTTCGGCGTGCGGCATCGCTTCTGCGTGATCAGGCGTCTCACCGCAGGTCGCGGTGGATCCGAGAGAAAGATAAATCTCGCGAGGTTACGACGAAAACCGAGTCCCTCTGGGAAGCGAGGCGCACGCGCGACGTAAGCGTTGGCGAGACTCCGCTTGGGCTTTTTGATTGGCGCGGCACGGTTGATAAACGTCGTCGTCGTGACGGCCACGGTGTGCAGAGGCGCGCCAGCGATGCGTCCTGCGGAGAATCGCAGCTGCTCGCGCTCTTGAAATAGCCGATCACACGCCCCGCGTGTTGGGACGTCAGTCTCCTGCGTTTGCCGCCCGTCGTCTGGGTATGCACTTGCGCGACCGCTTTCGGCCATCTTGATGATGATGATGATGATGTCCTTGATGAGTTTGGCGCTTACCCACTCGCGGGGATTGGCCAAGAGTCGGGCAGACTTTGCTTAAGTGCCTTTGCTTTGCCATCTTCCTCTGGGCATTGCAACCTTTCCCTCGCATCTCCCTTTCCTTTTTCTTCCCTTCCCGCGCTCGCAGGAAGTGGCGTACTAATTTCTCGGCCACGTATGGTGCTAAAGAACGCGCGAATCTAAGTTAAAAGAAAAACACACAAAAGAAAACGTGGGATGAAGAAGACGCGAGACAGACAGACAGATGGAAAATGGAAAGGAAAGAAGGAAAGGTGGAAAAAAAGAATGCTCAATATGAAATACCCACACGAAGACCCAAAAGGAAGTATGCACAGATTAAGCGATGGAAGGGAGAATTAGGAAATGACACTGATAACTACACCGCAGTATATGAAGCAGCTAGGGCAGTGTGACCGTCGTTCGTATAACGCTTTTCCTCCGTCGCACAGGTTTCTCATGAATAGTCTTTCTCTCATTGTGTTTTCTTTATTTATTGCTTAATATTCCTTCCACAAGGTTTCACTCAACGTCAGTTCCTGCATGGACGCGTTTTTTTTTTTTTTTGTTAACTGCCATCGAAGAGAACACGCGGACCACCTGTCGCGCCGCAAGCGTGCCGATCTCGGGAACGAACACGTGCAGATCCGCGAGGTCTGCGCTGAGGGGGGCAGGAACGTGCTACAGGTGCGCAGCGTACGCGTCGCTACAATTTCGATCGGGGGAGAGTCTTCTAACGACTCGCGGAGGGAACTGCAGTTTTAACATGTCCGAGCTTTAGCTTATATGTGAACGCAGAGAGTCCTAGCGCGTCCGGTATTCCGGCGTACGCAATAGTGTCTTCATAATAGCTGATTACCAGACGCTGGTAGCAACATACTGTGACGCTTCGTCTAACCACAACGCCTTATAAATATGTTTTTCGTGTTCCGTGAGTATTCTTGCAAAAAAAAAAAAAGAAAGGACGTTTAAAAAGATAGCGTGTTCACGATTATACCGCTGCCGAAAATTTACACCAGCAGCGAGTAGAATACGCTTGGTTGCTTCAATAATGGCTCCGTGTTTGTCTGGTTGAGCTTTGTGCCACCAGGTGGCATCGCCAAATCCGCAACTCACGCTTACGCCTCCGCTAAACCGGTAATCCACAAACGATACCGTAATACCGTACACGCCAAAGCTCTCATAATTTCGACACGGGGAGCGTTTTCTAGCGAATCGTGCAGGGAATTGTGGATTTAAGATTTAACATGCCCGTTTAGTTTATTACGCGGGAACATATTACCATTTGGGGAATACCGGGTTACCCGAGACCTGAACGGCAGTAACAGCGCTCGTAGCGACATGTTGTGGCACTTTGTGCAATATAGCACGTTCGAAACATTTTTGTTACGAACGTGTTCAGACAATATATACTTGAAATGTAACGTAGTTCGACGTAATAACATATCCGTGCGTTATAGATGTAATACACGAAGCGTTTGTTTCATAGGACATCGTTGATGCAAACCACTTTACGACGATTAGCGCGGAGCGAAATAGTTGTTTGACTGCACTCCTAAGCAGTACACGCCTATTTGCAATTGTGATCCAGTGTGCCATCTCAGCGTGTCGCGGGGCCTTGGAAGGCATGAGCATGCACGTCTGCACCGTATTCACCTGAACGTGGCTAACAAAGTTCTCGTAAAAAATCAAGCTGTCGCCACTGTGCCCTAATTATCACCCATAATATGCTATAGAAGCCTCTTCACCATTCAAAAAACCGTTCTGAACTCTTCACTGAATGTGCCTCAGGGATTGCTCCTTGAACTACGACATGTGCTTGGATCATGGAACGAGGTCGAGGATGGCGTGTTTCTTCGTGCCTCGCGTTACGACGGTGCCTTTAACTCTTCTGCGATACACAACGAGAGGCTTTATTTTGCATGTTGTGTGCTTTGTGCGTTATGTGTTTGTCGCATGTCTCGTGCGTTTCATTTCACGTATCATCGCATTAATCTCAAGTCAGCATACCAGTCAGCGTACCGTTAGGCAAGCATCTCCAGCAAGCAACTCCCTCTCTTTCTGCTCTCTCTCTCTCTCTCTCTCTCTCTCTCTCTCTCTCTCTCTCCATGCGTAGATTCCACAGCGTTACCTGCGAAGTGTGAAGCGCAAGTATACTTAGCAAAAAAAGTGGTACGCCACGGCAGTACCGGCAGTGAGAAGCGGCGCGCACGGTCTTCCTGTGGTGGCAGTCACCGATACGGCAGCACCATACAGCAGCGCCGGCGGATCGATTGGCGGCGAGGCCCGGCGGCTGCCGCACGTCGGCGTCGCCTGGCGCGAGAGCCGAGTTTTGCGAAGGTGATCGGGGCTCAGGCTGAGGCCGGCGTGTTCCCCGTCGATGGGCGCACGAGGGGGTGGGGGTGGGGGAGCGAATTGCCATCTCTCCGAGGTGTGCGATGTGACTCGACTGAAGAGCTAGTGAGCGAACGTGGCGCGGAAAGCGCGGGCTCGCTCTTTTGGACCCGAAAGGAAGCCGAAAGGAAGGCCTGTCGAACACAAAACGACGAGACAGGCATGCATGGAGGCTAGAGCTGGTTGCGCCGCTTGCATTTGCTGCTTGCGTCGGGGTTCTTTTTCCCGCTCAGTGCTCTTTTGTTGCATCCAAATGACAATCACAACTCGTGGGCAGGGTGCTACGTCTTGCCGTTTTCTTCTTTTACGTGATATTTTTTTTTCTGTTAAGTTCGTTTTTTCATATGCTCAGCATACGTAAAGGTGGATCTAAGGAAAAACTGCAGGGGGGGGGGGAGGGGGGGCTTTTTTTTCTTTGTTTACGAGAAATCGCCCGTGTGCGCACATCTTGACACTGTACAGAGTGTGTCTGCGCGTACGTAGCGGATCCCTTGAAAGCTTACTTCTCCACAGTAAGCATTCTTGTGGGAAGAAGCCTGCTTTACGGTATTTTCTCACTTGTACAGGTGATACCCGGCATGACCCAAGTTGAAGAAAATGGACGCCGACAAAGGTGAAGATAGTACCTAAAACTCGACTTATCGGTCCCCACACGGTAGCTTTGTCAGCAATGAAGGGGAGTCTGGAAAGGCGCGAGTTTATATGTGACTGAGCACATGACGTAGGTTGTGAGAGTATATCGGGCTAAGTTTCCTGGCGTTCGTATTCAAAGTTCGTGGTTATAGCGCGTGTTTTTATTAGTTCGAACATATTTTTTAAAAACGCATGGAGCATATATCGAGCATCTCGGCCTTTTCAAGGGGATTACCTGTGGAGGTGTACGTTGCTTGCGCGATAGATCGAATTGTCCAGGTAGCCAATTGGAAAGGTTCACTAATTAACCTTTTTTTTAGAGAAATCACTCAAGGTCACATGTTTCAATGGTCAAATTGAAGCCGAGCAGTATTGAAGTCATGTCTGCTTAGCATGAACACTAGGACTAGTACAACTTTTGAGATATTCATCACAAAATTTTGCTAACGATTCATTACAGTGCGATCATCCTGAATCGCTTGTCGCACGTTTTTTGAGAAACTCTTAGCTGAAACGCTGGTGTATTTCGTAAACCAGTTTCTAAAGTATCGATAGTTGGCAAACTTCCCTGCTAGTTTTCGGTGCCTCATTATTTATAACTCCACCGTTACGACGACTACTAGAATGAAGAATACTCCTTCGAATAGTTGGTCATATATACAGGGTGGTCCCGACTACCACGCACCAAGATTTAAAAATATGCAAATGCCACGTAGCTGGACAGACCCAAGGTAATGTTGTTTGCCGTCGCGTGGAGATACTCAGGTTATGTTTGCATTCCGCCGAATTACACAATTACTCTTAATTAATTAATCAGCTTCTGAAATATTATAGTTAGATGAAAAGTGTTAATGAGAAAATTGTAGAGCGAAATGAAAAACTCGCGGTACAGCTTTCTGTTGCTGAATACGTGCTACATAAAAGTATTTTTTCCGAGCGTGAAAGAAGCCGCTCGAGGCACGTCGCGTGTATTCGCGGGCTTCTTTCACGTTCGTAAAAACACTTTCATGTAGAACGTATTGAGCAGCAGAAATCTGTATCGGGAATTTTTCGTGTTGCTCTACAATTTTCTCATTGACACTTTTCATCTAAGTATAATATTTGAGAAGTTGATTAACTAAGACTGATTATGCGGTTAGGCGGAATACAGAACAAACTATATCTGAGTATCTCCAAGCGACGGCAAATAACATTACCTTGGTTCTGTCCAGCTACGTGGTATTTGCATATTTTTGCATCGTGGTGCATGATAGTTGGGACACCCTGTATATATATACTCCGCAGAGCAGCGGTCAACATCCTTGAAAATTATGTTGGATATCATTAATTCTACCTTTACGGGACCACAATATATTGTCGAATTATCCGAATGGTCGAATTAAAAAACGGCAACAAGTTCAACCAATTTCAATGTTGTTTTATTGCTTGAATTAGCCTGTCACTCGGTGCTACGCCACGCGACGCCATGCTGAACGGACGGACCAGGTTGCTGATTATTGGGCCGTGACACAACACGAAAGAAGTGGGAACAGATGGCTTCACGGGCGGAAGGAGTATCGGCCCCTAAAAGACAAAAATAAAGCAGCTTCAAGCCTAGGGAAGCAGTAGCCATCGTCTGCCGAATTTCTTGTTTTCAAGCTTTTATTAGCCTATATATGCGCACATGTGGGGTGCGTCGGCGGGGCTCGAATTAACCGAATCGCAACGCTTTCGCGTTCGAACTAAACAAACTTTCCTTCCGTAGCCAACGTTTGGTTTCTCTCCGGAGCTTTCCAGTGGGTTCGAATTAAGCGAACAGTCGGATTAACCTAGGTATAATTAACGGGAGTCGACTGTATCACAGCATAAAAGAAATGCGCGGAAGTGTTGTCGTCGACGTATTCGCCATCCCACGTGGAAGTCTGGCGGTGTCTAGGTGTTCACCGTTGCTGCACTTTCGTGCTTTCGCCCCGCCACCGAAGTCGATCCGCGAGAAAAAAAAAAGAAATAGAAAAGGGCAAAGAAAAGAAATCAGGATCGGGTTCTTTGGGCGTTCTCAAGGCCTCTTCAGTCATCGCTCGTAATGCGGTTAGGCCGCACCTCGCTCGCTGCTGCTGCTGCTGCTGCTATCGGATCGGCGGAAAGAACGAGTTGCGCCTAGCGGGAGAAGCCCGATAGGAGGTTCGAGCCGAGCACTGCGTCCTTTGATGCGAACAAATGGAATGCTTTTTGCGTCTGCCAGAAGACCAGAGTTACGGGCGAGTGAACGCACACACACACACACGCACACACTCGCGAGCAACGGTTTGTGCGCTCATGGTATGCGGTAGTTAACGCGCTCGCTCACCTTGACTGTTCTCACGGGGCAGACGCTGGTGCCCGCCTCGAGAGGCATAATTTGCGGCAGCGCGTTATATTGGACCCCTTGGCGGGACTGTAATATCATTTTCCAGGCCATCCATGCATTACTTGATTTTTTTTTTTTTAAATGAAGAGTTCGACCTCAAACTAGCTTGTCCTTGGTCACCTTGGTGATATTTGAGTAACCCAGGGTCAACATTGTGACGTTGGCCATTATAGCGCAAATAAGGCAAATGCAAAGGAAGAATAGCGCATACGTTTTTTTTTTTATATTGCCTGCGTTTCCAACCTTTTCTCGTCAACCGTAATATGATTTTCTAGAAAGTTAGGTTCAATTCATTTGATTTTTGATTACGTTCGTACGGCCCTATTGCATTACAAGAAAGTGTGGGATTGCAGACGTGGCTTGTGCGCGACCTCCTTGAAATTTAAGGTGACAAATCGATAGCTCTTCTTGGGGTGAGACGGACTGAGCCGAGCACTTTTACAACTCGATGACGTGCCCTGTTTGCTGCCCTACATATGGGGACGGGAATGCCTGAGTGGAAGAGAGCATTGAAGAGAGAGAAAAAGACAGAAGTTCAGTCACGTGCACCAGAAAAGGCGCAGCGTGTCTATACAGCAGGACATTCATGCCTGTCGCCTTCAAACACCGCAGAAGAGCTCACGTGGCCTACTGGGCTGCTGAGCTGCGAGGCCAGACTCCCAGGGCGTTTGCTTCGGTAAAAGGTCGTTTGCATTTATACCGTGGTGTTCCGATGAACGCAGAATAAAAGCAACGTTCTAAGGCCACCAACGTTACGCTGCTGTATGCAGGGATTCACCTTCGAACCATTGATACAAAGAAGCAAGATAGCCACAGCCTGTGCCTCCCCTCCCCCCCCTCCGTCATGTAATTGCCAAGACCGGTACCTTACGTCCAGCTCTTACAAATAGCTTAGCAATTCAAACGTCTCTGGTTAACATCCTCGTTCTTTCGCTCGTCAAATACGGGCGCTTTGCCAAGGCCTGAAACTATTTCTGTTACACAGTTACATCGTTTTCGCTCGCACTTCTCACTGAATTACTCAAGTTCTACTTGACTAACGAGCACTGTGCATTTGAATCGTGTAGTAAGAAATAAACCTTTGGTTGGACCAGCTGTGTCGCCCGCATAGTCATAAGGATGCTCTTTCTTATAGGCAAATGTAAAACTTAAATTTATTGAGTCTTTTGTTTAATTTGTGTGCCGTATAAAACCCTCAATGCTGGGTATTTCAGTGAAGACACCTAGGAATACTTACAAAGAATGCAGCATTCATAAGATGGTTGTTACGAAACATTATTCGCTCTGGCGAATTTCAGAAATAGTGCAATAATTACTCATGAACTATTTAATTGATTAAATCCACTCATTAAATTTATGGTTACCTTAAGCACATGTGGCAATAACGGTATATGAGCTATTCAGTGCTCAATGCTTGTCCACTGCGTAGTAATACCGGGACTCCCTTAGGTTTTGGAATCTTTGTTCGTGGACCAGCGGCTAAACGCATTGTTGTTCCGCTTATTTTATTTCCTGGAAGCTTCATCGCGCACCGGACAGACAGACAGACAGACAGACGGACGGACGGACGGACGGACGGACGGACGGACGGACGGACGGACGGACGGACGGACGGACGGACGGACGGACGGACGAACGAACGAACGAACGAACGAACGGACGAACGGACGGACGGACGGACACAGACAGACAGATGGACAGACGGCATAACGGATAGACGGACGAACAGACAGACAGACAGACAGACAGACAGACAGACAGACAGACAGACAGACAGACAGACAGACAGACAGACAGACAGACAGACAGACAGACAGACAGACAGACAGACGGACGGACGGACGGACGGACGGGCGGACGGACGGGCGGACGGACGGACGGATGGATGGACGGACGGACACAGACAGACAGATGGTCAGACGGATGGACAGACGGCATAACGGATAGACGGACGGATAGACGGACAGACGGCATAACGCATAGACGGACGGCTAGACAGACAGACAGACAGACGGACGGACGGACGGACACAGACAGACAGATGGACAGACAGACACAGACAGACAGATGGTCAGACAGATGGACAGACGGCATAACGGATAGAAGGACGGCTAGACGGACAGACGGCATAACGCATAGACGGACGGCTAGACAGACAGACAGACGGACGGACGGACGGACACAGACAGACAGATGGGCAGACACAGACAGACAGATGGACAGACGGACGGTGATGCAATCTTCGGTTCTACAACAATCGTTTTTGTACTATAGTAGTCAGATTAGATAGATAGATAGATAGATAGATAGATAGATAGATAGATAGATAGATAGATAGATAGATAGATAGATAGATAGATAGAGAGAGAGAGAGAGAGAGAGAGAGAGAGAGAGAGAGAGAGAGAGAGAGATATGGCAATGTGTAAAACTTGAAGGAAGGTTAAAACTGCGTGAAAAAAAAAGAACTGAGGACAAGCGAAAGGAACGCAACATACCACGATTGCAGTATGTGTAATAAGGCAAGCGCAGAGAAAGAATAAAGCATACGTCATTTATTGCTTGCGTTTCCGCCCTTTTCTTTTCAGCTATAACCATAACCGTAGTGCGTAACACGAGTGTCAAGAAACTGCATGGGGATGTAACCTCGCTGTGACTGCCGAGTGGTATGTACTACGCTTCACTGCGTCACCGCAGCAGCGAAGCATGCCGGTGGCGGAAAGGTTTGCCGGATTGAACGGTGAACAATGGAAAGAATACAGTTTATTTTTACGTCTTCTTGTCTTATTATCCGTATAACACTGTTAGTTCGGCTTTCGACATGAGGCGGCGAGGTGAGTGTAAAAAGATTCTACGACAGCAGTAGGATAAAAGTCTCCCGTAAAGTCTACCGCCATATATGCTTTCCTCCACCCACTATATATGGCTGCGCGGTCTGGCGCTGCTCTCGGTATGCGAAAAGCTTGAATGCATGGCGCTTATACGACATGCACCACTGTGCTGCGCGCATTCCACGCGGCGGCGAATCGCTTTTCGCGTGTGGGTTCCCCCGCGCTTGCTGTTCCCGTCCCAGACAGATGCGGAGGGTCGCTTATTTTAGCACCTGCTCGACTGAACCGGAGCGTGGACTCGCCTCGGCCGTCGCGCTTGGTCGAACGGCCGTGCCCCCGTGGGGCCCAGGCCGTGCACCGCTGCTCGTAGCGTGCTCCGTCATCGCGGCTGATTGGGGGCGACCCGCGTTGCGGGACCTGTGGAGGTGTGCCCGGCTTCGATGGTCCGGGGCGTTTTGCGGTTACATCGCAGAAGCTTCAATCGAAGAAGCAGAACGAACCGTGCAGCGTACGCGAGAAGTCGCATTGACCCTTTTCGCGAAGCAGTTTGCTCTACAGAAGCGAGATGGCGCTTTCGGCGCCGCGCCGCACGTTGCCTCGGCGATAGCGCACGAATACGAGAAAATCACCTCTTTCTGCCCTGCTTCTGTGCGACCAGCTGTACGAAATGCAACTGGGTTTTCGCTAACGCACTGCGCTCCATTCGTGCTGCAAAATATGCATTGGTAGAGTGAGGACGTGTGCAATAGTTGGCTGCAAAAATTGTGACCGGCCTATTAAGGAATGGAATGAATCTGTGTGCCTAAGTTCACGGACCGCTGCTACATAAGTACTGCCTTTGTTGCAGGCTCTTCGCGATGCACTGCTTCCCTTGAGGATGAAAAAAAAATAAAGATGGAGGACGCTCACGCTTCTCTTTAAGTGTTGAACGCGATAGCATTCAAAGAACCCTGACTGCTTCTCATAGTTCCCGGCAACTGGAGCGTATGTAACCGTAACGTTTACCGGGAAACGCTGACTGACCGCTAACGCAATGCACGAAGGCGGGCTTTCTGGCAGAAATTCTACCCCTTGCGTTCGCCGCGATGCGGCGGAGGCGAGCACCATCTGGAGGTATTGCAAGGAACCAGGCGCGGCGCTCCGCGGCCTCCAAGATATTCGCGTAGATGGCGGACGCCGTGGCCGGTCTATGTATGACAGAAACGCTGGAAAAGTGATTTCTTTGCGTTTTCGCCTAACCGAATTATGTTTTCTCGTATTGTGAAATTACAATCCGACGCTGTCATGTCGGTAGGTTGTGTGTAAGTCGTACTTCACGATTTTTGTACGTATTTTAGCTTGAAAAATTCGATTAATTTAGCAGCTTCCTTGCGCCACGTGGAGGGCCTGGGTATGGGGGGCTCGCAGTTTTTTTTGCCGGACGACGTCTGACGCCGGACTCTGCGACACGGGGCCCTTAACGTATCGCGTTAAAAAAAGTTCATTCATACGCCAGCATTCAGCTCTAACCTCCAAGGAAAGTACTTCAACACGGGAGCGTTTGCACGAGTGAGTGCCACTAGTTAAACAGTGACAAAAGGAGTAGCGCCGCTACTTGGCATATATAGCAAGTACCTCGCACGTTCTCTGCACACATCCACCCCAACTCACACGCAAACTTACGCCCACTCTATCGCCAACGTATCAAGAGCAAAGGCACGGGCGCATATTTGAATCAATGCGCTGAAACATGGATGTCGGCGACTACATCGACAGCACACTAATGTTCGAAGCTGAACATTTCGTAACGGTCCACATAGTAAGCGAGTGACTGCGCTAATACGTATTTGCTGCAAGCTATTATGAGGTACACAACATGTACGTTCCAAGCCTTATGGCCACCAAGAACAGTTCTGTCGCAACGGAGCGCACCCACGAGCAATCACTCACAAAATAAACAATGCGATAGTGACCGCTCGGGAACGTTACTGAGTCAAATACGTGACAAGCCGCTGCTTAAGAGTATTTGCTAAATAAAGCACGAGAGGCTAAACACGCTGATACTGATACACTTCTTAAGCAGAAAGTTTTGAAAGCTTGGAATAAATCTTTAGATTCGCTTTTATTACAAGCACCGTATATATGCGCTGTTCTCGCCGTTTGGACAAACCATAATGAGCTCCGAGAGCGCTCACATCTCCCTAGAAAATGTAGCCAAAGCTCGCGTCTCGTTTGCACAGTCACCGTCTACGATATCCGCCGAAACAGAGGCTTGCAGAGCTGCACCGGCGTCATGTGCATCCATTGTAAACACAGAGGCAGCGGAAGCAGCTGAGGCAACCAATGGACGCGTCGCCACGTGATCAAACATGACAGCGCGCACGGCATCGCCGTGAAAAGGGTCAATAAGAACTGAAAGTCGGCCAGGTAGATGTGATAGGTTATGGTGTGGTAGGGGGAGGGGGATATGGGACGGGCTTCTGCCGTGTTTCAACAACTCAGCGCTGCGACTTCCGGTACGGTCTTGGTTTCGGACAGATGTTGCGAAACTCAGGTTAGGCGTTGGACCACATACACAGCGGACGGCTCTGCGTGGGTCGCCGTACCGCGTTTCAGAGGAGAGTGTATGCAGTGCCGTGCAGTGTTAAGAGGATGCTTTAGCTCGGTGGCTCCTATCTAAACACATGGGAAAGGAGAAATCGTTTTTCTCGGCAAGCACTGCACCGAATTTTGGTGAGGTTCGTGGTATTCGAAAGAAAAAGTAAACATTTAGTCGCTGTTGGAAGCAAATTTTTTATTTAGGCTGTCGATATTTTTTATACAAAACTGTCAAAAATCGCAAGATTAGAGAAGAAACTATCATGTTTAGAACTCGGTAACTCAGCTATAAAAAATCGATATCACGATCCTGTAAACTGCATCTAATAGTACATATAAAGCGGGAAAAAGAAGAAAATGTATAGCACGCCGCTATGCAATGTACCGTTCTTATGTGAGTATGACTTTAGCACCCTTGTAAACATTGCAACAAATTCACGTAAGTTGTAAATTTATAAATCAGAAATAAAAATAATTAATTATGGGATTTAACGTGCAAGAACCACTTTCTGATTATGACGCACGCCGTAGTGGAGGACTACGGGAATTTCGACCACCTGGGGTTCTTTAACGTGCACCTAAATCTAAGTACACGGGCGTTTTCGCCCCCATCGAAATGCGGCCGCTGTGTCCGGGATTCGATCCCGCGACCTCGTGCTCAGCAGCCAAACACCATAAGCACTGAGCAACCACGGCGGGTAAAAATCAGAAATCGGAAAATTAGATTTTTAAATCAGAAAAAAAGATTTATAAATCAAAAACTTATAAATCGGGAAATATAGAAAGAAAAATATATTAGAGTACAGAATTTATGGGTTTCATTATAGATATGTCAGCATAAGTTTAGTTACAAGTTCAGTTACTGAAATGTCTAGAATAATTAGAATTAATTTGATATAACTGATTACCGCGCACTAAAACACAGAATCGTTGACATTAGAGACCCACCACGTGAGCACGACTTTGGTGAAATTCCTGGAAACCCAGAAGTAGAAAGCGGAAGTAATTACGTCACTAATGACGTCCACACAAAATGGTGACACGATACTTAGCCGGCTAGATAATGGATAACAGTTGCCTCCGAATTCAGTGCGTACGTTGCGTTCGCCTGTAAATTAGCCTTTAAAGAACACCAACGCCGAGGTGCGAGTGCCACCAAGACTCACCTAAGTCAAAGATTAGGGTCGCCTACCATATGGTATGGTATGGAGAACTTTATTGGGTCCTGAAGGTCAACCATACGTTGACGCGGGCCGCTCCCACGTTGGGACTGTCAGGCCGAGCCCTTCAGCCACATCGCGGGCCTTCTGGACTGCCCGTAATTGGTCAGAGAGTGATTCACTGTGTAGCATTTGCCGCCACCATTCTTGTTCCTTGTCACGGTCTGTGAAGACCGCGGGGCACTGCCAAAGCATGTGGTCAAGAGTAATGATGCCATTGCACTTATTACAGTTGGTTTGAATTTCCCTCTCCGGATAGATCCTGTTAATAAAATATGGACTTGGGTATGTTCTTGTCTGTAGCAAACGTAATGTGACCGCTTGGGCTCTGCAAAGCTTACCGTGTGGCAATGGGTATTCCCTTCTGCTTAAATAATAATGCTTTGTGATTTCGTTATATGTTAATAATCGATCCCTGTGTTCCCCGGGTGAAGTGTAAGTTGCTCGGTCTTGAAGAGCACGGCTAGAAAGTCCTCGTGCTGCTTCATTTGCCACCTCATTGAGGTTTCTCCGAGCTCCGTCCACCACCCCCAGATGTGCAGGAAACCAGCGGATTTCGATCCTCTCACTCTTGACCTTCTCTAATAATTTTGTTGCTATCCGTGTCACATATCCGTTGGTAAAGTTGCGTATGGCTGTTCTAGAGTCGCTGTAAATATGTGTCCACCGATTAGCCCGGATGGCTAAGGCGATTGCTACTTGTTCTGCTACTGTGGGGTCCTTGGTATAGACGGTGATGGCATCCTGTATGCTACCTTGAGTGTCTACGACAACGGAGGTATACGCATCCTTATTTTTAACCCAGGCAGCGTCAACGAACACCGCCTGCTGCTTATGTTGATCTATGTCTTGAAGGAGTGCCTTCGCCCTTGCCTTCCGTCTCTCGAGGTTATGTGTCGGGTGCATGTTCCTAGGGAACGGGGTCGTCTTTATTGTTTCCCGTAGTCCCGCTTGCAATTGTGTTAATAATTCTCCTTCGTTGGTGTGGTTAATTTCTACGCCAATTTCTTCAAGTAGCGCCCTCCCAGGGCGTGTCCCCATTAGTCTCTCCTGGTGAGCCACCTGTTGAGCCTCAGCTATCTCCTCTAGTGTGTTATGCAGCCCTAGGCGCAATAAGCTATCATTGGCCGTGCTGATGGGAAGTCCTAGTGCAGTCTTTATAAGTCGTCTGATTAAAGCGTTTAGCTTGTTCTTATCAGCCTGTGTCCATTGGAGCATGCCAGCCACGTACGAGAAGTGGCAAAAGGCGAATGCATGTACCAATCTTATGGCACTGTCTTCTCCTAGCCCCTTATGCTTGTTGGTAACTCTACGCAGAAGCCTAATGACTTCTTCTGACTTTTTAGAGATGTATTCTATCATCCTGCAATTAGATCCGTTCGCTTGCAGGAGAAGTCCTAACACTCTAATAGTCTCCACCTGCCTGATTGGTTCTCCATTCTTGGCGCATATGTCAATGCGGGGTTCTTCCTCTGGGATATATCCGTTCGGCCTGCGCCCACGCTTACTGCTCCGTAATACCAATAGTTCTGATTTTTTAGCAGAGCAGTTCAGTCCCATACCCTCAAGTGTTGTTTCTACCACATAAATGCTTTCCTGTAGTTTGATCTCTGTTTGTCCCATATTACCTTCGGCACTCCAGATTGTTACATCATCTGCATATATAGCAAAGTGGATACCCTCAATCTGCGCGAGACCTCGAGCCACTTTTGACATTGCCAAATTAAATAACATGGGAGATAGGACAGACCCTTGTGGTGTCCCACGATTCCCAAGTTCCAGGGTTGTCGATTGGAGTTCGCCTAACCTGAGACAAGCAGAACGGCCACCGAGAAAGGCTTTGACGATATTGTGCAATCGCTTACCCAATCCCATCTCCGAGAGGATATCCAATATGGCCCTGTGCTTGATGCGATCAAAGGCCTTTTCTACATCTAGGCCTAGAAGAGCTCTCGTATGTAGCGGGCTAGCAAGAATAAGGTGATGCTTGATTAAAAGCATTGCATCTTGAGTCGAAAGTCCAGGACGGAAACCGATCAGGTTATGCGGAAGAATATTTCTGTTTTCTACATACTTAGTCAGTCTATTGAGTATGACATGCTCCATGGTTTTGCCCAGACATGATGTTAATGATATGGGTCTTAGGTTATCTAGATTGAGTTGCTTGCCTGGTTTGGGAATAAGAATTGTGTTAGCAATTCTCCATTCCTTCGGATAATCACCGTTTTTCCATAGTTCGTTGAAATACTCTGTTAAATATTTTATGGAATGATCGTCCAAATTTTTCAACAGCCTATTGGAAATGCCATCTGGACCGGCAGCAGATCTACTGTTGAGGTCGTACAGGGCTGCACGAACTTCGCTTTCTGTGAAGTCTTGATCCATAGGCTCACACTCTTCCCCTGTATATTCAGGCAGGTCTGTACTCTCATCGCTATCCTTAAGTGGTAAATACTTAGCTGCGAGCCGATCCAGAATGGCCTCCTCCGTTGTGTCCTGACTCTCACGATGGACGAGTCGTGCTACTGCTGTTCTCCTATTAGATTTCGTGTCGTTCTCATGAAGCAAATGTCTAAGTAAGTTCCAATTCCCACCACGTCTGATTCGACCATCTATGGAATTACAAAGCTCATCCCATTGTTGTTTCTGTAAATTTCTGGAGTGTTCTTCAATCTCCCTATTCAACAATGCTATGCGCTTCCTGAGTCTCCTGTTCAGCCGTTGCGTTTTCCATCTATTTAACATAGATTGTTTCGCTTCAATCAAGTGCGCCAGCCTACTGTCCATGATTTCGATATCCTCCTCTGTGGTAATATCCTTCGTTGCCGCCTTTACATCTTCCCTGAGCTGAGTGGTCCAAGTTTGGAGTGTTTTCTTTTGTCCTTCCTCTGTCTCAGCTCTGATTTTCCTTGCTTTCCGAAAAAGATCCCAGTCAATGTAGTTAAAGTGCTTTATCTGATTACTTGGTGTTTCCAATAGTATTTGTAATATGTAATGATCACTACCCAGGTCAATATTGGAGTTATTCCAGCCAGCGTTCGCTAAGTTTGATACAAAAGTAAGGTCTGGGGTGGAGTCCCTGCATGTAGATGTACCACACCTAGTGGGATAAGCTGGGTCTGTGATGAGGGAGAGATTAAGATCTGTAGCTAGGTGCCAGAGTCCATCCCCTTTCTTAGTATTCCAGCGATATCCCCAGGTTTGATGTGGGGCGTTGAAATCCCCTCCAATAATGAGTGAAGCGTGCTTAGTAACAGCCATAGTCTTATTAAGAAGTGCCCTGAAACTCTGTTTCATGTCGCTAGGGCTGCTATAAACATTAAGACAAAAGAGGCTTTGCGGTTTGCTTCTATTCCTTTTCAAAATTATTTCCACTAGTAAGTATTCTAATTTGTTTAGTCCAAGGCGCAAATCATGTTCTATGTAAGGTATTTTCTTATCTACGAGCGTGGCTAGCCCCCTACCCGGCTCTTTGCCCCTGCATGTCGCTTTGTATCCGGATAGGCTGATCTCATCCGCCAAGGTTTCCTGCAGCATAATTATTTTCGGTTTGTCTGGAGAGGCTTTTATTAACTGCATAAGAGGTGCTTTTTTGTGATAAAATCCTCGGCAATTCCATTGCCACACGGTAAAGCTCCCCCTGCTAGCCATTGCTTATAGAACCCGCCTTACTGCTACCCGCTAGAGTACGCTTCGTAGAACCCCCCGACACGCTAGGGAGCGATCTGACGCTTTCTGCTTCTGAGGGTAGGTATTCGTCGTCATCGCCCTGTGCTTCTACTTTGGTGAGCCTCTTTTCAGCCGTCAGTCTCCATTTCCATAACTTATCAACTTTGAAGGTAGTTTTATCTATGGCATCTCTAAGTTGTTTAATCGCCTCCTTGATCTCTTCCAAAGCAGAGCACACTGTCGTTTCTACTGGGCTTATTGCCCGCTTCTTTGGAGCTGGTGTGTTTTCTTCATCCTGGCTGTTGTCATTATTCACCGGTTTGGCTATTGCTACTTTTGTGGAGTTAGTCTGCGAGTTCTTGCGAAGTTCTACAACCTGCTTAGTAAGTTCTTCATTTGCCTTTCTCAGATACGTTACTTCTTTAATTAGCTGTTCTACCCTGGCATCATTATCTCCGACCAGCCGCTCCGCACCGCTCTCCGCAGCCCTCACAGTACCTTTCACTTTGTCGGCCCAGGTTGTTCCAGATGTCGTCTTGTCGCCAGGCGTCTGCCCTCCTCCTTCGAAGCGCACCTGCACTTCGCGTGATCTGGAGCGGCTTCTGCCCTTCGACGGCGAGCGGCGTCTTGACCGTGTGGGGCTCCTTGAGCACGTGCGCCCCCTGGTGCCCGTCTGGGCATCCCATTGCAGCTGTGCTGATGTCGCCTCCGATGCAGATCTGTTGCGTTCTCGTCGTCGAACTCGTACCACGTATGGAATTTGGTACCGCTGTCGGCAAGTCTTGTCCCCAGTTGGGTGGTCCCCTCCACAGAATTTGCACTTAGGCACACACATGTGATTGTCCTCCGGGTTTTTAGTTCCACATCCTCTGCACTGTACCACGTCCGGTGTTGGACATGCATCTGATCGATGTCCAATCTTTCCGCAGGCATAGCAGACATCAAACTGCTTCCTATACAGGTAGCACTTGACGAGGGTCGACCCGTATCTTACATAATTGGGTACCTTGAGCCCATCAAACAGAACAATAACCGAACCCGTGGATTTAATACGTTTGGCTGCCAATGCCAGTGGGTTAAAGTCATGCACAATGTTCTTCGTTATCGTGGCCTGATTGTCTCTGAGGTCAACTCTCCGAATCACTCCTTTACACGTGGTATGCGGAGCTGTCTCGTATGCGTTCACTTCGTATTCGGTTTCCACTATAATGATTGACCTGATTCGCACATACCTGGCAGCATGGCTGGGATCTGGTGTACTAACCACCACGATGTTTTGCGTGAAGTTAGGGCAAACGACATCCTCTCGGGCTTGTTGCGGAGTCAGGCCCGATGCTTCAATAACCGCCACGCCTATCGCTGTGGTGCTCACTTTGCTCAAGTTGAGACCTCCTCGTGGGCGGATGATGATTTTGCTGTGCTCCTCGGGCAATTGGGGCATCCTTGATGCCTTGACAATCCGGTTTTTGAACATAGTGGTTGTAGGTCCCTTGTTCTTGCTGCTGTTGCCTTGCTCTCGCTGGCTCTGCGGCGATGTTTTCCCATCGCCAGTAATCCTTGTGGTGGAGCGAAATTTTCGGCTTGTCACAATTTGCCAACCTAGATCTTCCTCATTCTCTTCTAATCCGGTAGCGTCTTCATCTTCCATGCGCGTTTCCGCCATCGCGGCACGGCGGGGCCAGTAGGCCTACTCGGGTCTTGCACCAAGAAAGGCCAGTAACAGTCCAAAAATGAAAGTCCCACCTTAAAGAAAGGTGTCCGCAAATTCCCGGTGACTTCACAAATCCAGTGATGTGCTTGAATCCGTGATGGTGGCAAAGAAGGCTGCACAAACATTCAAAAACGACGGAGCCGATCTCGCCTACCATATCGTTTTTTTTTTTTTTTTGCCGCTGTAAAAAGCGGTGATGCTTCACATTGTCTGACCTTCCTGGCCATGAGCGAGAATTCATTACAGGCGAACGGCAGGCTCACGCATGCGTGACTCTTGCAAGTGACTCATGTTCGCGGTGCGCGACTTGTCTGACGTCATACGTATCCGTGACGTCATCCGTTCTCGTCGCCATGCGATTTTCCTTGTGGCCGTGGGCAGCGGCGGAACTAGGCGTCCTTACGCACCCCGTGTCGCGCATATGAAGGAGCTTTGCATGTTATTTTCAAGTAGGTGACGTCACGAGTGTACGCGCGCGCGCGTCTCGTTCTTTACCGTATAGCTCGCGCACGTCATCGGGCGGCTTTCGTAAAGAGGAACGCAAGCTCGCCCCGTGAAGAAGTGTTTATAACTGCTTTTCTGTTTTGTTTTCGTTTCTGTCTTCCTTTTCTTCGCCCACTCCGCCGCGGCACCCACGTCTGTCTAGGTGCCCTTCGAAGCCGCGGAAATGGGTGGGAATTCTAAATGGGCACGCCGCTTTGAAAGCTCTACAACGATTAACACACTATAAAAGAAACGGGTGTAGGGGGTCAGTGGACTTAATACACGTCCCTACAGGTTTTCCCTTCCGCCTGTACGTACCGTATAGCGCATTTTTTTTTGTGTATCCTCTTATCGCACATTGTCTAGCAGTGCTCTTCAAAAATTAACTGGGAAACAATTATACGTAAAATATCCGCGGCGGATAAGAAGTCACTCGCATGTGGAACGGCGGGGATGTGGTTTAATCATATCCACGCCGTCGGCTTTCGAGGAACTTGACAGTAACTCGACCTATAGGCCGTGGAGTCGTCCCGTGAGGCAAGAAGAACGCGCGAATTACGTTTTCATTATCGCGAGGTGACAGCAGTGTAGGGTGCAGCGTAACATAGCAACCGACCACAGAAGCTACATCTCCGTCTCTTTGTTTAGGCAAAGAAAAACAATTTCTATGTCAATAAGGCAATAAACATGAAGAGGAAGTTACTTTTTCTACCTACATGGGTCCTTCAGCTACCTTCGGGCCTCAAGAAAACGTAATGGTAGCTGGTTAAGAGTGTGTGGTGGCATGTCTGCACTTCATGAAAACCAGCTTGCGCTTGTTGCGTGAACGGATTTGATAACATATTTTGTTCGACCACCAATATTGAACATTGTCAGCTTGGGTGAAACGTGTTCATCCTGCGGAGCGAATATGCCGCGACACCGATTCACGCAATCCCTCTCCCTTCTCACTCGAGGAATAAAAGACCGCGCGACATCAAACTTACTGGCACGACAATAGCGACCTCGGAAGGTATCGCGAAGTTGTTTTTCTTTTTTTCTTTTCTGTAATCGCTTTCCCAGCGTGTGTAAAGACAGCTTCGATGAAGAGGCCACCTCCTGACCGCGCTGCACGAGTTTATTTGAGCCGCGATCGAAGCCAAGCGTTTATATAGGCCGCGGACACGGAGAAAATCGAGTACCGGCGCGCTCCGTTTTGCCGTTCCGTTTGAAACGCCTAACAGGACGGGCTTCGGCGTGACCGATGTTGCTGACGACGCAGCACCGCCGCGCATTTCCTCGCCATTCGCGTCTCAACAATTGTGTGACGTAACGCTTTCCATTCAGCAGCGTCCTTCTGTGCGAATGCAAATTTTTCCGCGCTTCTTCTATATACTATGCATGAGCGCTTGCTTGCGCGCTGGTATGCTCCCGAAGAAAATCGATTATTTGCACATACCCGTTTCGGTTGGAAACGTTTTTGTTATACTGCACAGAGTCATTATTGCGGAGGTGGCGTGACGGGCTCTGTCCTTGAGATGACCGTTATTCTAAAACTGTTCTGCGTGGATATTGAGTGAACGTTTGAAAGGTCTGCACAGCGTTTATACGGATTGACAAAAGCTGCTGGTTCTGGCCTCCGCATGCACACACACACACACACACACACACACACACACACACACACACACACACACACACACACACACACACACACACACACACACACACACACACACGCACGCACGCACGCACGCACGCACGCACGCACGCACGCACACACACACACACACACACACACACACACACACACACACACACACACACACACACACACACACACACACAGCCCATAGCCACAGGTGTGTAGTAGTTTGTGAAGAAACCTAATGACAGTGCCTGCGTAACTCGGTCGCAGGGGTTACCTTTCGTGCCCTAAGTAAACCAAGTGTCAAAAAAAAAAAGACAATTACCCGTTATAATCTGGTGCTATGGGCATAACTTCATAAGCAACCGGCCGCGAGGAAGTGACAGGGCGCTACGCTATGGTTGTAGACATCTGGGCCTCCAGCTTTTGTAGCACGGCGCAAACGCGTGCTACTGGCCGAGCGCTGCCGAAGCGACAAAGCGGCGATAAAGCCACAGTTCGGGCTGCGGCCTTGCTTGTTCACCCATTGCACGCTTGAGCGCAGCACAATGGCAGTGCGCAAGCGCCCCATCGCGTGTTTTTTTTTCTTCTCTTCCACATGCGAAAAAAAGAAAAAAAAAACACGTGAGACATATCGCGTAGAAAGCAATCTATTAGGTGGTTTCTGAATGTACTCTACAACTTTGCGCACGACACTTGCGCTCTTTTTAAGCCATTAATTAAAAATGTTGCCCGATTAGATGTAAATAAATAGTTATGGCGAAAATAATAAAAAATAGCCTGAGTTACTCTAGGCTATTGCCAATATACTATACGTTCCATTCGCTTCCGAAATACCCCTTTCATTTTTGAAGTCTGCTCAAGTTGGGTGGGGCAACCTGCACAAACATCAGTTCATTTGCGTATACACTATTGCGTGCGTTTCACGGACGACGTCTGCGCGGACGTCAACATCGAACGAAGAAGTCTGTTTTTTTTTTTTCTCGAGCGGAACGCGCCGGAGGGCGACGCCGAGATACGTAACCCCGCGAGCGTAGTACGCATGAGATCCTGCGCTATGCACCGGCGCCAGTCAGCGAGGCCATTCCTCCGATAAGCGATGCCGCACCGTGGCTGTGCGTGACCTTGCGATTCTGCGGCTGTACACGTGTGTAAGCTACTTCGCGTTGTTACCCGCGCTCACCTCAGCGATCGCACTTCGATAACGTGCGTTCTTTCTTTAGAAAAAATAAAATATGAAATGGAGCGTGTTATTACGGAGTTTCGTGCAATAACTCCACGAGGAAAAGGCGAGCGAGAAACAACGCAATAATATGCTCCGTCTGGACCCAAAGCAACTGCAAAGGCACACGTGATGTGTTGATGCCATCGACCGACGCCGTTTCGAACAAAGAGCCGCTCGTAAAATCATGTTCGTCTCTCCAGTCGGACCGGATGAGCTTATTAATTGTGGGGTTTTACGTGCCAAAACCACTTTCTCATTATGAGGCACGCCGTTGTGAAGGACTCCGAAAATTTCGACCACCTGGGGTCCTTTAACGTGCACCTAAACCTAAGTATACAGGTGTCTTCGCCCCCATCGAAATGCGGCTGCCGTGGCCGGGATTCGATCCCGCGACCTCGTACTAAGCAGCCCAACTCCATAGCCATTGAACAACCACGGCGGGTAGGATGAGCTTAGAATATTACGCAAATAAACGTGTCAAAACACGAAATCACTCTTCAGGCTTAACCACTGGCGCGTTCGCGCTCGAATTCCGCGCAGACGCCCTGGGATTTCGCGAGACTAGCGGAATGGCGCCGTCTTATGGTTCTACGTCCCGTGGTGGCAGACGGCGGCCACCACTCGTTTCGCTGAGAAAAAAAAAAGTCCACACTTTTTTTGGCCGGCATGTGGCCGCGGTGGGCGCGTCTTCCGATTTCAACTGAACGAATCAGGTTATAGTATACTGCAACCCAAACGTGATAATAAACAAAATGCTCCTCCAAATGCCACCACTACGTGAAATTTGATCTTGAACGAGCTAGCTGGTTAGTAATACCAGGGAGAGCCATCTATATCCAACTACGCTATTTACGCAGCACGTCATACATACTGTAAGAGTTGTCGGACGATCTCGCTGCTGCCATCATTTGTAAGGGTTGAAGGTCGTAGAGAGGAACTTGGGAGGAACTAGGCGTGCATGGTTTATTTACAGTATTTACATTTTAAACAAGAGATACATTCAACAGTCTAGCGTGGCTCCCAAATGGAGCACGCAAGACGAGCATACAGCACACAGCTTACGAGCACACAGCTCACGACTACGATCACAGAGCACACTGACGAACACGAGCACGAGCACGCAGCTCACGAGCACCCCGTAGCAGCGACAAACAGCTGCTTATAAACACTCCGTGTTCCCTAGTACCCTAGGTTAGGGAAACGTTCGACCAGTCAGCGTAGAAAGTCCTCGTGGCCGGCCTGCCTTTGAGGGAAGGGAGTAGGGGGTTTACACACACACACACACATTCCGCACAGGTTTCACTGCCCCTCCGAGGTGAGACTGGCTTCGCAGAACTCGGGGCTTACGTCTTGAAAGGCGCGTTGGTTCCCCTAGCTGACCCCCGCAGCGTGGCCGCCGGTTGTCCATTGTCTTGCGTCCTGTAGTCGAGGGTGAGCAGACTGTGACGAATCCTGGGGTCCACGTACCGCAAAGCACCCTTTTGTTAGGGAAGCTCTTCTTGCTGCAAATAGACCATGTCGTCAGTGGCGGGTTCAGTAACTATAGTTGGTCCGCCGATCGCGTTTAGTCACAACGGCACCGAGGGGGTGTTGAAGCGGCACCTCGAGGTCCCTACGAAATGAGTCAACGCAGCAATTGTGATAGGCTTCCATGGTTCTCTTCGGGGTAGCTCGCAACGCTCGCAGCTGCAGCTGCCTGAGAAAACTTGCATGTTGCCACCTCGGCAGGCCATTCCTAACAATGCATACAAGCCTTGTGACATGTGCATGGTGTTGAAAGCAACGTACCGTGGCTTATACCTCAAGCTCCTTTGTCGGTTTTGTTGCACGGCATGGGATAGTGGTTCTGCTGAACGACTGCTGCGGTAGACCTAGGTGAAAATTTGCCCACGAAAGCTTTTGGAATGCGGCAACTGCAACTACAGCTCAAGTATCTGGCCGCCCTATATGATTACGCAGCCTAGAGTCAAAGAAATACGCTGCATAGGTCGTGTCGAAGGCACATTTCGTCTCACTTGCAGGTTGCATTCCTAGTTCGCCAAGTATTTGAGCTCGATCGTCCGATTTTATAGCATTCCGAACACATTTCTGGGCAGGTAGCAAGTACTAACGGTCAACCACAAACGTTTACGGACCACGGCATCTCGTAAGACGTTGAATTTCTGAGCAGCCTGTAAAAGCAGCCAGTAAAACCGGTCATCGCTTAGCGACTGGAAATGCGAACACCATGCTCCGTCGTGACGGTGCTGAAACATTGCTGCGAGGTGCTGTCAACGATGAAGATGACGACACTCGGTAATGTTCGCATGGTTCGGTAGCCATCTTGAGTGACATCCAGGGCGTCCTACTGTATATAACCTGTAAATATACTTCGTTTCCTCCTCATTTTACTCCCCGTATTAAGCTTTTCCTAGATTCCTTGCTCCGCAAAATTTTGTGGGCAACTGTACCTCAGTTGGGGTTTCCGGGAGTCATGGTTCTCGAACGGGCTTTTGGAGAACGAGGGCTCCGTTGACGGTGATGGTGATTATCCTAAAATAGGGACCTGTACTTCTACGTCTTCTTCTTCTCTTATGTTAGTCCGCTTGTTGCCCAATGCTCAGTCGTTTGCATAATTGACCGGGACGCTGACAGCCGCCGATTTCAGGCTTGTATTCGCTTGTCTGCATCTGCTGCGGTGTCATGACAAGCACAAGCGCAAACTTGTAGGTGTCGTTATATTTTTACGTACAAGACACGCGTTTATGCTGCAGATGCATAAAAGATGCTATCCGAAAATTACGAAACATGCTGAAGACGCGGAGTTTCAAAACCTACTTTGCTCCTTCGTCGGTGGTGACTCTGATACAATGTTACGTCAGCGGGCAACTGAGTCACCCGTGGTGAGAAGGCCGACGCCGGTTTTGAAATGCATGTTGAAAAGCCACGCCTACTTTGGCGTGCATCCTCCTTGTGCGCGCTATAATGTACGTAGTTGTGTGACCTTTGAAAAGTAATAAAATAAATTCATTAAAATCCCCCCCCCCACACACACATATATATATATATATATATATATATATATATATATATATATATATATATATATATATATATATATATATATATATATATATATACACAGACGACTTTCGTCACAGTGGCTCACTATAGGGTTTGCATAAACATGTCTGACGCAGGGCGCAAAATATTACTAGCGCATTTGTTTTTTAGCCTCTAGAGCGACACACACACCTAATTCAGATGGGGTGATTGCAATGACGTCAAGGCGTCAGCAGGAGGGCTGACAGTGTGCACATGCGTTCGAACTTGATTTTATTATTTTTTCTCTCAACCTCGCGCTACGGTATCTGATTTTTTTACGTGTCCATCGGCATTTCTTTTAAAGCATATAGTTATCGTCACTCATAGCGTCTTAGTCTATATGGAGTAGGAGTAAGCACACGCATCCAGCCTCACCACCTGCCCTGCAGCTGTATCGAACTTAATTTACTAGGGAGGTAAGTAATGAAAATAATAAAATGTAAAAAAAATAAGAAAGCACACAAACATGTCGAAACCACACACACACACACACACATACACATATAAATTATGGCGTGTGTGCGGTGTTTCTGTATATAAGATTCTACAGCGGAATTAATTCTCGCCATTCAAATGAAGGTGCACTATTAAGTACCAGCTTTGCGGAGCCAAGCAGCCGCATATCTTGCATTCCAGAAACTTACGTTGAAGCTACTCGTGCGTACTGGCTAGGGACACTATAACCGCTTCTCCCGCAGCCACTGCCGTTACTATGCTATATAGTGCCGAACGAGAACGAGACCCGCTATACGATTAAGCGGTTTCTCTTCACCCTCTTACACTTCTTTTTTCTTCTCGTTTTTCTTGCACCTCTTTTCAATGCGCCGTTGAAAACGGCCCCCCTCGGGCACGCCACCCCGGCTTTTACCCGTTTCTTGCAGTTTAATTAGGCCGGCTCCGCCACGCAATCTGTCGCCGCGCGCTTCCTCCGTTGCCGCGGCGTTGTTGGTTCAGCTGTTGTTTTCGCTCCCGTCGCGCCCACGGATCCCAGGCCCGCGCGTGCATCGGGGCTAATCACGAAGAGTGTACTACGGGCTGTGGTGGCGCCTGCTCACGCGCGCGCGCCTCTGTGTACCGTAACTTCCGGGATGCAGTCTCTGCACAGAAACGAAATCTGTCTGAACCACAGGGCTTGTGTGTTTTCTTTTTAAGACTTTCTTCGCGCGTTGCTGCAATTCTTTGCATAGGTGTGGGCGAGTACTGGACATTTCGAATACGAATGGATTAGTTTAGTCTTTTTGTTGGATTTTTGTATCTTTATTCGATACTCCGCTGCTGTTCGAAGTGGTCGGATACACTCGAGCTTCGGTCAATGTATGACAACACTTGTAGTCTCGAGCCTATATGCGGACGAATTTGTTGTCTGGGTTTAGGCGAATCAGTTCAATATTTGGCCACTTTCACCACGTTAGCACCCCATTTAAAAGAACGGGAGGTGATGTAGCATTACAATACTCTCCTTCAACGGACACAATACTCTGCGGGCATCTGGGGACGTGCTGTTCCATTCTTTCATTAGCATCATTATCACGGTGGCTCCGGATAACCGAAAGCAGTTGTTTCTCACCTTCAAGTTGGCTGGAAGTCAAGATGGGAAGGGCGTGTGTACATACGTGTATAACAAATTCGCAAGTAAGCCCAGTTTTGCCAAGCGGTCTGCACGCAAACTCCGTATTTAACCTTGCTTACAACTGAAAAAAAAAAATAGAAAGGGAAAAAGAAAGTCGATATTTGACTCGATATTCGTAGGTCGTTTATCTCGAATATTGAATTCGATTCGGAAACTTCAGAATCCGAACGCCCCTGTTTCTTTGCCTTTGTAGAATTGTTATTTTGTCTGAGCAATATGTTATTCATAATTTATGGTGTGAAAGTTGTTAGGACGTTTTTTTCTTTTATGCCTCTTGTGGTCCGTAGACCGTCTTTAGTCGAAAGTCTAAGTAGCGTATTTCCTTCTACTCATATTCTATATGTGTAGGCTAGACTGAAGTCGCTTAGGTGTCTGCTTTTTTTAGTACTGTTTTGGTCTATATATTGTCTATAGAGAGTTCTGTTATAAGTCGGTTGTTGTCACACAAAATTGTCTCATTGTATTGGTATAATTTTGGCCCCATCGGTTGTACGTAAAGAAACGTCGTTAAGGTGTTTCGTTTAGCATACTGCATGGTGGTCTGTATACCGTCTGCAGGCAAAAGTGGTCCAGGTGTCAATTTTTTTAATGTGGATTTCTTGTCCGGCGAGTGTTTGTTCATTGATGTTGTGGTCCATTTCTTGGCCTCCTTGTGGTGCATAGGTTGCTACACTGAGAGATCTCTCACCACGTCATTTAATCTTTTTAAAGATTTATGGCGACATGCGCATAATCAACATTCTAGAGAATCGAGATCGCAATCAGTTCCATTCACCAGCCGTACAATCAGTGACCAGTACTACATGTGCGCTTTTGAAGCAAAGCTGTTTACGTAGTACAAGGAGAGAGAGGATAGCAATAGAGCGACATTTAGCAAAAGCAGCAAAAGCGCAAAAGAGAGGATAGCAGAGAAGATAACTATTTAAGTACATGCCACAGAGTAGCTAAGTATAACAGTTATCCATAGTTTGCTTGTGGACTGACTTTTTCGAGATGGTCGCTCTCTAGCGGTCCGTATCTCGCCTGTTGAAATGATTGTGAAGCGAGTACGAGTCAGTGCACTCGCGAGTTGAGTAAGCAGACCTGTGGAAACGGGCGCCGCACATTGCTTTCAGATCCAGCGCACAGGTGTACGTCGGTCCACTTGCACGCCACAAGTACGCAGGACGACCACGTTTAGCGTCTCGCTGAAGAGCCCTCCGCGTACGACGTGATACGGGACGGAGCGTACCCTCCGTAAAATGCGGTATGTCCGCACCTGCATGCGGAGGCCGCACCCGACGCATCCGCGACGTGTCCCGCACGCGCTATCAATTTGCCTCCGCTGGCGAGGACGCCACCGCCGGTGCTGTTGCCGCTGTTGCTGCCACCCCCCCCCCCCCCTCCCGGGCAGCGCTTTTCCTCGATGGCACGCCAACGGGCTTGTACCTTAATTTGCCTGCTTCCTGCGTGCGGCGCGCTGCGCTGTTGTCGCGGTGGTTTGTGGCTGTCGGTCGCTAATCTGGTGCAACGTCGAATCTCGAACGCCGTGTGTGTGTGCGCGTCGAACTTGGCGTGACAGCGGGAGGACGCTCTTCGTGCACCGGTACCGTTGTAGTAATCCTTTAGAATAATGAATTTAGTGACTATAGGTAACACTGGTATATACTTCTATATAGCATTCCGTTTTTCCTTCTGAGAGACATTTGTAATGCCATTAGTATTCTTGCCTACTTCGAGAATTTTGAATCTATCCATCGTAAGTCTATCTGTTGAGCCGATCCAGTGGCCCAAGTTGCCTACTAGCTTGAGCCACTAGGCCTGTGCTCGAGGTCGTTATGGCGTCGTGGCCTTTCCATCGTCGTCATTCCGTCTTCGCCATCCTATTCTCGTCATGCCGGCACCGTCATCCCATTGTCATCGTGCTGACGTCATCACGCTGTCGTTGTGTTATCGCCATCCTTTTAGAAACGTCATGCCATTGTCGTTGTGCTGTCGTCGTCATACCGTCTTCCTAGTTGATGCCATCGAGTTCGTTCCATCGTCGTCGCTGATTCGTCGTCGTACACTCGCCGTCATGACGTCATGGTCATGGCCGACCCTCGAGGGTGAGTGCCGTAGCAAATTGGTTCACCCCAAGGGTAGGGTAGCCGACGCGCCCGGTCGGCTACCCCACCCTTGGGGTGGCTGAAAGGAGGAAGAATATATAAGGAGAGAGAAGAAAAATAATAAACAGTCAATCATTGTGAATACGTTCACAGAGGAATGTCCGCTGTCACAAGCCTTCGTACAGTCTTCAACATGTGCAGAAGGGCTTTGGTGGACTTGTGCCTGCAAGAATGCACAGGGCATGGTCCCAGGATCTGTTCCTGCGAGAGCGGTCTAATATCCAATCGTCTGAGTCTAGCTTGTAGAGCACATCCTTGAGGCGTCGAAACCAAATATGTAACGCTCTCTAATGCGGGTTAGCGTATGAAGAAAACAGACAGTGAATTCGGAGAAAGAATAGGGGCAATCAGTTGTCACACTTAATTGAAATGTGCAAATATTATGCTAAAGAGAAATAAAACCGGATGAAAAGACAACTCGCTGCAGGATAGCAGCCGAACCTTCTTCTTCCGTATTACGCGTGCGTAGCTTTATAAATTAAGATACCACGGCGGCCTTTCCAATTTCTTTGGTAGTTTTTTAACTACAAGATTATCTCCGGGAGCGTTAGTCAGTGCCACTCCTTGCCATGGCGGTGGAGCATCCTTTAACCGCATATATATAGGTGTTACGTGGTACGTGATCTTGGGAAGCGGGGCACCTAGCCAACAGACCCTCTTATGCTACCTCATCGCATCAAAGTGGTGTGCTGGAAGTTGCTGTAGCTCCCAGCGTTTGCTCAGAAATTGTCAAGCTACAAGGGGTGCTGAGTTCACTAAGGCATGAAACGTTGTACGCCAAGAAAAAAAAAAGAAAACCGTGTCAGATGAGAGCTGCTAGTAAGCGACGGAGAATTGGCAGTCGGAAAGCGTCGGCGTTTGAATTTTCCCTTTCCCTCACCGTCTGCCGGTGACTCCACCGGGTCCATATTGCCACCACCGCGCCATCTGACGGCAAGCACGTGACGACGAGTGCCTTGTCGACGCGCTTCTGTCCATCGAGCAAGCAACGGTGGTGATCTGTCCAGCAAGACGGGCATAAACGATGTTGTGTCCTGCGTGACCCTTGTTTTCCGTGCGTATGCGACGATCGAGCGTCGCGGTTTTTCCTCTGTCTGCACACGTCGTCATACGCGACGTGCTTGAGCTTTCTTCCCCGTAGACAATTTTAATAGCAGCGCGAGAACGTGCCGCTACGCTCCGAGGCTTCCGCGGTATAGTTCGCGGTGCCACCGTTTGAGGTCAGCTCTGGACACTGTCGGATTCGCCATGTTCTCAGTGCTTATTGGCTCGCAATGCGGCTGCGTCCTCTCTGATTGACGCAAAACTAAAAAAAAAGAAAGGAAAACTGGCGGAACTCTGCAATATGGCGGAATTTGACAGCGTCGCCGCTTTCTTATGCTGACAGCTCTGACAGCGTTCGCACGAACAGTCACGCGATGATTTCTCACTCGCGATGATGCAGTTGCCATTGAGGCAGTTACAGACCCATACGTAAGCCTCTAGCAGGCCGCGCCACTGCATACTACACACGCACAAATGCCGTTACTGCGAGCCATAATCATCGCCTTGAAACACGCAACAGGCGGGTGCTCCCGCTTACCGACACCCATCCAAACGTCCAGACCCATGTACACTCGAATAGTTTGGGAGGCCGTCCTGTCCAGCTCGGACCCGCGCGTTTTAGTTTTCGAGTGAAGTTATCTTCTCCTGGCGGATGCGTGCACCGATGCGAGAAAGTAGTGCTGTGAACGCAGCGTCCACTTCTTCGGTCAGTGCTGACTGGGAAACGGTCGTTCCACGCTTCCGTCATCGCCTCCTTCGTCCACGCAACGGCGAACACTCAGGAATAGTTACCGAGAGGTAAGTCAGTGTATGCATTTTTCTCACAGGGTTGTCACAGACAGTTATTTACGCCTCTGTCAAAATGAGTCTTAGCTATGCTGGCCGTGCTTGTGACATCGGAGGTTCTGTGGAAAGGACACCGTTGACCCACCTTTTGTGTCAGGGCTGTTGGTTTAAAACACCGACGTGATCGCTCGCACGGCAGTAATTAAACGAGCGACTTGCTGACTTGAGTGGGTGATACCCGCACAGCTCTACGTTCACGCTCCCCAATTTACGAGTCGATGAAGGAAGCGTTGCGTTTTTCTGGAGCGCAGCTCTCACATATTTCTGCACTCCGTCTCTGCCTTACTGTGGAGAGTGTACAACAAACCGGACGTCATTCCTGCTGAACTCTCTTGTTTCCCTCCTGTACGTCCCTTCAGTTCTGCACGTGCATACTTCCGTTACAAGCGGTGTAATAGCTGGGAAGGTTGACGTACTACCTATCACTCCGTTACAGTATACGTATCGTCGTGGCATCGTGCTGAAAGCTTGTATTGTGTGCTCTGCAGCGGGGCTCGGTGCCACACTGTATGGCCCGAGACTGAATACTCGATGCTGCGTCGCGTCAAGGGAAAAGCGACGTGTGTATATATATATATATATATATATATATATATATACACAAATATGGAAACCATCATTTGCAGCTTCGCGATCCTGTTGTAGGGCTGGTGCCACTTTAAAGTGTCAGGTTACAGCATTTTCCGCCTCCGTATATATGCGAGCACTTTACAACATACATGACTCGGTGAGGCACGTGCACAATCTTGAACTTCGTGGAAAACCGTTATCCCTTCATGCGCGCCGTGCGTTTGCTGCGTGCCGTAGGTCGCCGTCCTTGTTCCGCGGCCAGTTTCGGGAGCGCGTGAACAGCGCGTGCATATTTCGTGCATATCACGGGCGTTCTTCGCCCGCTTCTTCGCCGCTACGTCGGCAAAGCTCCCTGCTGTTTTCTGCTAGCACGAGCTTCCAGAAACCGGTGCGTGTTTGAGCTATATATATCCAGTCGCATCAAGCCTTTATCTTGGTTGTCAAGCTGGTATCGCGTGGTCCAGCGTAAGTGCGTGATATTATTTTGCTTTTCTTTATTTTTTAACGTTTTCTGAACCGCTTCAGAGGGACCAAATGGTACCCGCCGTGGTTGCTCAGTGGCTATGGTGTTGGGCTGCTGAGCACGAGGTCGCGGGATCGAATCCCGGCCACGGCGGCCGCATTTCGATGGGGGCGAAATGCGAAAACACCCGTGTACTTAGATTTAGGTGCACGTTAAAGAACCCCAGGTGGTCGAAATTTCCGGAGTCCTCCACTACGGCGTGCCTCATAATCAGAAAGTGGTTTTGGCACGTAAATCCCCATAATTTATTTAGGGACCAAATGGCGCTTAAAATGAACTTAGAAAGCACTGTTACTAATGGGTCTCAGCTACCAGTTCCGAACGCAGTTTAGCGCCACCTGAATAAAAAATTCTCACCTCTGCACCATATATCGAACCGGCCGTGGCGTATTCCACAACACCACATTACCACAGACACGTTAGTACAAGTGAATATTGTTTAGTCAGTTATGTTACTAACTCAATGGTCACCAAGTGCAATTATACTAAAGTAGCAAATGGTGTGACCCTAAGTGGTAAACACCCCGACCTTTTTTTTTTTTTTATGAGTGCAGAAGCAAGCATCCGAAACCTTATCAATGTTTTCCGACGTCGGCCGCGATTACTCAACTTGAACGCCTCTCCGAAGAAATTTGCCCTTTATTCAGTCAACCGTGACAAAGGCGAGTTCTGTGCTCATTCATTTTCAGGCCAGTCGTCCCAGGTCGATGTTAATGCTTCGTCAGTCGTTGAACTTTGCAGGAAAAGGGCGCGCAACATCTAACGTCGGTCACCCGTTGCAAATACACTTCGAATTGAATACCGCATTGTGGTGTTTGCAGCCGCACCGTGATTAAACCTTCATTCTTTAGTCTAGTCGGAGGAAAAATATATAGTGCTAGGCACACGTTAGAACACACACACAAACTATATATATATATATATATATATATATACACAGCAAAATACTTGTAGAAAATTCCGCTTTCTCCGCACATTTTGTTGAACGCAGAATGCCTCTTGCCTCCTCGAAACCCCAAATGAAGGTAATGCAAGCTAGTAATAATAAAGAAAAGTGTCTCCTTGAGAAAGAGAGAAGGAAAGAAAGAAAGAAAGTGAGGAAGAACGAACGAATTAACGAATGAAAGGCGGGGTTGTTAACCAGTGGTAACTCTGGTTGGTTAACGGGGTGACGTTGCGCAGATAGAGAGATAACTATAGTGGAGCCCAAACAAAGTAAAGCACGTACACCATCCAACGGTAGCTGGCAGATACGTGCTGGAAACTTCAGCTGAAAGCTGTCATCCGACGCGCTTACGCTAACGTGTGCGAAATAGAGGATCTCCGGGGGCCTTACACGGCAACGCGCACGCATGCGTTGATGCGTGCGTGTGCAGTTAGAATGTGGAAATCGTGATTGTTTTGAACACCATATGGCCCAAATTTTTGTCAGTAAGGAAGGGAGCAACAATCAGTTTCCGCGAATCCTTGTCATAATAATAGCGATAAAAAATCCAACATATGCACGTTTCACATGTTTACGGCGCAACTGTGCCGCGTCCACAAAAACAGGAACAACTGTCGTTCTCTTTCTATTGCCGGGTACTTCGTAGCCAAGGACATTTATTTTTTTTTTTTTACTTTTGAAGTATGCAGGCACCTGCTAGCGCAGCTTTCCTTGTTTTGCTGATTCGCAGGGATTTGCTTTTTTGTTTGTTTGTTTTAGAGCACAGAGGCTCGTGTGGAATTTCGTGTGAGCTCCAAATTCCGGTACGCTTAAACAGTTCCCCAGCCTGCTCTTAGGCACCTTTGCATTTGTATTTTCTGTTAGGTGCTTACGTAATTTCGTTAAATTGCGTTACAGTGTTTTTAGCCGTTTCTCCGGCTAGCAAGTAGCAATAGGAAATATAATCCGCATCTAGCTATGCCTTTGTGGAGCGTCTCTCTGCCTTCTCGGCTGAATTTGTCGCTACGCTTGAGTAAGCTCCTAGATGGTTGACGTAATAAGTTGCTAGTTGAAAAAAAAAAAAAACACTGGTCTGTATCAGTAGCTTGGAGTAGATACTGAAAGCTGTTCATTACCAAATGGAAGATCTGGAATCGCTGGTGAGCGTTGGTGACACGCAGTGCCTATTTCAGTGGAAGATCGCTGACTTTATCTGGTAGATCTTTGTTTCTATGGGAACACTTTGCACTCTAAGAACAGTTGCACCCTTTGGTTCGTATCTTGCCATGCACGCAACGATAATTGTCATATGTCTTGTTCGCATTGCCTTCCCTTAACGCTGCGAGCCCGGTACTTCCGAGTCACGAACGGAATGCGCGTTATCAGCATGACAGAGCATTCTCGACCGATAAGTAACGAGTGGAGCGTTTTCAAGAAAGGGAACGCAAGCTAGACAGATGACGATTATTGTTGTGTGGCAATCATACACCCCAAAGGGTGCAACTGTTTTTATCACTCTTAAAACGGTTGCACCCTTTGGGGTGTAAATTTGTCCCGCAACAATAATCGTCATCTGCCTTGCTTGCGTTTCCTTTCCTGAAAACTCGGCGCTCGCTACTTTCCTGTCGAGAATGCTGCGTCACACTGATAACGCGGCGCCGTTCGTGACTGGGAAGTACCGGGCTCGCCGCGTTAGAGAAAGGAAACGCGGGCAAGACGGATGACGATTATTGTTGTGGGAAAAGGTAAACCCCAAAGGGTGT